>NC_089597.1:34996155-35296155 GCF_019320115.1 Miscanthus floridulus
GGTACGCTACCCGCGGACGGTTTACGGGTTTGGGCCTCAAAACCCGGGCGGAGGTTCCGAGGAGGGACGGACGGCACGTGGCGGCATCGGGGAGTTCGCGTCGAGACGAAGCTACCGGTGAGAAGGCGCGGTGGCCGTCGGATCAAGATTACACTGGGTTGGACAACAACGCCCTTGGGCTTAGCGGTTCAACTCATTTGTATCCAGGGGTAAAACTGGGAATGTGTAATAGCCCTGTTAAATAGGATGAGGGAGCCCCCATCTCTCTTACCTCCTCCAGTTTTCATTTTCTCCTTTAGGGTTTCTTCCTCTAGTTTGCTTCCATGTATGAGAGAGGTCCACAACTCAAATTGTGACTTGGTTTTGAAGGAATCGGTGGCCGTAACCACCGTATGCCCTCCGGGATTCATGATTTAGTTGTGTTCTTGATGTGATTTTGGTGTTCTTCACGAGCTCCTTTTGTCCCCTCTTGTTTTCCCTCCCGTTTCTTCGTTTTGGGATGGTTTTGGTTCGTTCTTGTTGCCTTGGATCGATCAATGACATGAGTAGAAGCTTTCCACCGAAGGAAATCCACTAATTCCTCACGAGATCGCAGATCCGGGCAATTTAAGTTCTTGACCTATTTTTTGGGGATTCTTCAATTCCTTCGATTCACGGAGTTAGAGTTTGTTTCGGGCCATGATCCTTTAGAGGTTGCCTTTCTACTCGCTTGTGAACCCTTGTGCAAAATTTCAAGTCATTTGGAGTTGATTTGATCAAGTTATGGCTTAATTTGATTTTTCCCGAGAAACTGCTCGTTCATACCGGACGCGTTCGATATGATCTAGGACGTGTCCGATATTTCTCACTTTGGAGTTTTGAGCTGAAATTTGGTGGAGACCTTCCCTTGGTGTCTAAAGAGCTATGGTTAAAATTTCATGATTTTTGGACACCATTTGATGGGGTTTTAGATTTTTTCTCTTTTGGTCAGCTTGCTGCTGAAAATACCGGACGTGTCCGAGATCATACCGGACGTGTCCGAAAATACCGGACGTGTCCGATATTTGCAGGAGCAGTGCTGTTTTTTTTTGGGAGTTTGCTCGTTTGGGCTTCGATCTGTGTTCCGTTTGCTCTGTGGTGACCCGCTGTGTTCTGAGGGAGCATCCACCCTTCTCTAGGGTCGTGGTCATCAAGTCTTTCGTGTATGTTTTTTGGGGATTGATGTTGGGACAGTGGTCGAAGATTTCAAAAGAAATTTGAGGCTCCCATTCACCCCCCTCTGGTCGCCGTTTCCGGTCCTTCAGGTTTTAAAAGTTTAATGTGTGATGTTGTCTAATATTGGATTTTGGGGATTTTCAAAATCAGCGCTTAGTTTTTTTTTATAGATAGAGGCTCGACTCACAATTATCTCAACACTAATGAGTTGATAGTACTTTTTAGTGCTAAATCTCCATAACACTGTTTTAACATGCATGGTAAGTATTATTGCAACATCCTTGTCTACGGAATGGAAGGGAGGCGCTCCCTCACTCACACGCCAGGAGCGACTGTAGGACGTCGTCGTTGGCACGGATCAATCATCTTTACACGTGATTAGGTATACGGTTATTACTTATTATTGATTGGTTAGCACAAGCATATCATGGTGGTCTTTTGTCATTTTTTCTTTTTTTCTTTTTTTAGAGAATTTTGTCATTTTATCTAGTGGTCTGCACCTTTTAAAAAAAAGATTCAGTAACCTCTCTACCGGAAACAAGCCACATACCTGATCAACTCACGAAGTTACGATCCGTATCTCATCCATTTCAAGTCTCAGCTGCACATACAGGGGAGTACGTACGTACGCGTACGTACATATTCCTGCTGCTGATGTCCGAAAGCACGAGCAAATCATTTGCACCGTACACCAACTAACCGGCTCCAGCACGTCAACACGCAAGCACCGCTAGATCGGAGCATTTGACTAACCGTCTTCCTTGTCCCGCTCGCCGGCGGCAAATTATAAGGATTCCAGGTCATTTTATACGCCGTCGACGTCGTCGGCGGTCGCCCTCGGCGCGCAGCTGGCTGTCCGATGCCGCGGCCTAACGCACGGTCGGTGTCACCGAGTGCACCGGCGACTACAAAGCTCAGCTCGATCAGGATAACACGGTTGTTGAATTCTGTTATGGCTGCTTTCACAAAGAAAAAAGAGGGCAGCGAGGTGCATGTTTGTTGACCAGTGGCCGCTACACTGGTCTGGTTGGTCGTACGTGCAAGAGTATATGTGTTTTTGTACGGTTGTCAACGTGTCATTGACCCTCCTAGCTCGCAGAGAAATAACAAGGGGATAGATGAGCTCTTAATCTGTTTGCTTGCTGTTAAGTGGGAGGTGACCATCAGCCACACTAATAAAAGACTTAATATACACCTCCCAAAGTTGCTATGACAACTATGAGTGTCTGTTAAGTGATCTTGACAGTGTGCCTCTTGCCTAGCCACGAGGCTTGCATTATCATAAGGCCGACACTCAAGAACAAGAATCTTACTAGTAGATTCCTCTCTCCCTCTCTCTCTTTTTGTTAAATATGTTATGCCTCTTAAAAATACTTATCTCTTTGCAGTTTCAGATGGCACAGAAAATCCAGAGCTTTTTTCTCCGTGGAAAAAAAAAGAAAAGACGCACACAGAGCCCCGACCACATGATAGGCAAGACAGTGACATCGAAATAAGACGCAGGTAAAAAACCCAATCGCTTCCCTAACAAGAAAAGCTTATCACACCATTCTTTCCTGCCTCAAAACCGATTGCATGATTGCATCTCACGCTGATTGCAGGAGCTAAAGCTACTCTGATCACTACAGGCTACAATTAGGTATCCCTAGAGGAAGAAAAATAGCCCTCTGCAGAGAGAGGTGAGAAGAGCGTTGGTACCGGTGGTGGAGCTCGCCTACCCACCCTGGTTGACTCTGCTCTCTGCACCCCGGCCGGGCGGCCCCCCATGGATGCTATGATTTCCGGCCGGTGCGGACAAAGACGCCTCCCCCGCCAGGCGGTTGGTGAAAACAACGGTTTACTGGACGTTTTTGTCCAAAAAAGGAAAAAGGGAGTGGGTGAGGTGCCAGTGCTGCCGGTCTCCCGTCAGCGTCAGGGTTTCCTTTTGGGATCGAGTCGTGCGTTTCAGGGTTGAAACCCAAAACAACCATGAGACGCCATTTCTGTAGATATCGTGCGAACCTTTTCTCCCCCGACTGAAGCAACAGTTGATGCACGAATGAAAAGTCATGACTTTGAGACAAAGCAAGGCTCAACACAGCACCGACCGATTGTGTTATTGGGATCTCGCTGATGCGGTTCATTTTGGACGAGGCAATAACCATTGTTTTTTTCTTTCTTTCTCGAATACGTAAAAGACGTGTATCATTGTATTAAGATCGAGAGAGGCGATAGCCGTTGTTGCATTTGTTACCCATTCATTTGTCTTGTTAGCTCAGGCGATCACCCTGTCAACATGTATTATTGCCCACAGCAATGCATTATTGGCTCTACTGGTATCAAACAATTTTGCTGAGATAAAAAAGTAATGTATTTCAGCGTGTTAGCGAAGAGAATCTTCATAATTTGGTATATACTATGACATCATTGAGCGATTTCACACATCACGGCCTTTCTGCTATTTGTTCTTGCTCAAAATGTCTTGGAAGCAGAGGGTCCATGGCTTGACAACTTTGTTCTTAATGCGTCATTGTTTTTTTTTGTGTGTGTGTGTGTGTGTGTGAAGTACTTATCGATGCTATCAAACATTCTTTCTTTGCAAAATTTAATGAGATAACTTATTCAGAGTTTTTGGAAGATCTTTGCAAGCAAGTCCTCCTTGGCCTTGGGGCACAGTTTCCCTGCTTTGATTGGTTGAGCATACTAAAAGTTTGTGGCATCGAAATTCAATTGACTATAATTTGAATATCATCCATTAATGGCCATATTCTTTACAGATTTTGAATGACAAACTTGATGACCGTCAGAAAGGACCTAACATTCATCCCCCTTGCCCCAGCTTGTGTTGTAATTCGTGTATTGACCCCGGTATATGATACATTGATACCCTCCTTCCTGCGCCCTTTTATCTGGAGAAAGAATATTTTGGATTTTACTTTGGCCAGTTCTGACCTATTTTATGCTCTCCATATATTCAAGATAATCGTGGGATTGATACTGCGCTGCCTTGCAAATTGGTATGTAAAATCTACGGCTCACAAGAAAACAACATGTGGATTGTGTACATGACACCACAATTCTGGTGCTACGGTTACATCTCGGAGAAGACATTTTGCTGTGGTTCATGAAGTAACCTCCGTTTGTGCATAGCTCAGCTTCATCCTAAATTATCTGCTGTTACCTAACCAAGATGTTCTGATCTGTCATGTAGGACAGGTTTATACATTTCCTTTAGAAAAAAAAAGAAACAAACTACTATGTCATATTTCGTGTTCCACAGCAGCCCGATAAGCAACCTGTTCGGTTGGCTGGTTCGTATCGTTGCTGGTTCGTGAAGAAGTACTGCTGGCTGATTTGTGTGAGAGAAAAATACTGTTCTGGCTAGAAATTTACGATCGTTTACGACAAGCCACGGCCAAACGAACAGGCTGCTTATTGTTCGCATTACGGCAAAAAAGAAGAAGAAAATAAGTAAGATCAATTACATATTTAGTATGGTACCTCTATAAAAAAATTTCAGCATATAATGATTGTATTTTTTTTCACGACCATGCCATTGCACGTTTTTTTTCCATATAATGATTGCATTTTGAAAGTAGAGAGAGTACAAAGGTCTACTATAACTAGTTGGGCTATGCCTATAAATACACTTACTTGGAGATAAATTTTAAAAGATAGAAGCGCACTTATTTGGGACTGGAGGGAGCATGTCCATCCTGCCTTCTGCTGTGTTTACACTAGGCAGTCGAGGAGGGGTCAAACATACACGCTGGTGCCGCCCCGGGCGTCTTCACCAGTTCTCACCTACGTCTTGCTTTGTCGCGCCGAGTGTACAAAATATTGAAGAAAAGGCTCTGTTCGACCTATATTCAGCTTCTTTTTTCAGCTGGAACAATGTTTTTCTCTCACAACAATTCAGTCGGAACAATATTTTCAGCCAGTTTCAGCCAAGTTTCAGACCAGCGAACGGGGTAAAAGTGGAGTACATGCCAAAACGACGGCGTATACAATGTTCTTTTCTTTTGACAAAAACAATGCCACCGGCTTCTGCCAACAAGTGCTTCTCCTCCTCACTCCTCTGAAACTACTTTATCCAGTGCTTAATCCGATGCCAATTCCTAGCAGTAGTCTCTAATCGCCATGAGCCGCGTGCTTCAGGACGCATAAATATGCTGCGTAATCCCAGTGCAAAGCTCCTCCTGTGACCGACCCCATTACAAGCTAGCATGAAGAATCAGCTCGTGGTGTTGCTGGTACTACTGATCGCGCTCCCCGTGCGCGCGGTGCCTGCCTCCGGCGCCGGCGTCGTGGCGGCGCTGCTCACGCACGCCGACGCCGGCCGCGGCCTCGCGACGCCCGAGCTCGTGCGGCGAATGGCGCACCGCGCCAGGGCGCGCCGCCGGCTCCTGTCCGCCTCTTCGCACGACGAGCGACCCGCCGTGCGCGTGGGGCTCGGCGCCGGCGGCGGCGGGATCGTGACGAACGAGTACCTGGTGCGCCTGGCGGTCGGCACGCCGCCGCGGCCCGTGGCGCTGACGCTCGACACCGGCAGCGACCTCGTCTGGACGCAGTGCGCGCCCTGCCGCGACTGCTTCCACCAGGGCCTCCCGCTCCTGGACCCAGCGGCGTCCTCCACGTACGCCGCCCTCCCCTGCGGCGCGCCGCGGTGCCGCGCGCTACCGTTCACGTCATGCGGCGGCCGGAGCTGGGGCAGCAACCGGAGCTGCGCCTACGTCTACCACTACGGCGACAAATCGGTCACCGCCGGCGAGATCGCCACCGACCGCTTCACCTTCGGCGGGGACAACGGCGGCGGCAATGGCGATGGCGACAGCCTCCCCACGCGGCGCCTGACCTTCGGCTGCGGGCACTTCAACAAGGGCGTGTTCCAGTCGAACGAGACCGGCATTGCCGGCTTCGGCAGGGGGAGGTGGTCGCTGCCCTCCCAGCTCAACGTCACCAGCTTCTCCTACTGCTTCACCTCCATGTTCGAGTCCAAGAGCAGTCTCGTCACTCTCGGCGGCGAGCCGGCCGAGCTCTACAGCCACGCGCACCTCAGCGGGGAGGTCCGGACCACCCCGCTCCTCAAGAACCCCTCGCAGCCGTCGCTCTACTTCCTCTCGCTCAAGGGCATATCCGTGGGCAAGACACGGCTGCCGGTCCCGGAGGCCAAGTTCCGGTCGACGATCATCGACTCGGGCGCCTCGATCACGACGCTCCCCGAGCAAGTGTACGAGGCCGTGAAGGCGGAGTTCGCGGCGCAGGTCGGGCTGCCGCCCAGCGGCGTGGAGGGGTCGGTGCTCGACCTCTGCTTCGCGCTCCCCGTGACGGCGCTCTGGCGCCGCCCCGCCGTCCCGTCGCTGACGCTGCACCTGGAGGGCGCCGATTGGGAGCTGCCGCGCGGCAACTACGTGTTCGAGGACCTCGGTGCGCGCGTCATGTGCGTCGTGCTGGACGCGGCGCCCGGGGAGCAGACCGTCATCGGCAACTTCCAGCAGCAGAACACGCACGTCGTGTACGACCTCGAGAACGACCGGCTGTCCTTCGCTCCGGCACGGTGCGACAGCCTTGTAGCTTCACTCTAGTCGCTACTCACTAGTAGTGTTTGTACAAAGAAAAGGTAGATCTTTTTAGTACTAAAAATACTAGTAGGTGAAAAAAAAGTTTTTCACTGTGATGGTAGAAGTTGGAAAGCAACAGAGGAAATTTTGCGTGCAATTTGTCACGCCTTCTTTCCAGATCACATAGCATCTTAAATTTGACCATATTTTAAAGAGTTTTCATGAAATATTGCAACATGGTACTCCTCGGCTAGTAGCACCTTGCGAGCTGGTTTACACTGGATTTTTCTGTCTCGGCGTTCAGCCTGTCAACCATACATACAATTGACACCTGACAAAGCAGTTCCGGCTGATAGGAACGCTCCGGCTCGGAGCAGAAGCGTTTCGCTTTCAGGGCTTTGTCGGCAGGTGAATAAGACACCAATGAGGCTACGATCCATAGACGGCCAAATGGCCAAACAGTTTGGTCCATGTTTGTGAACTAGTAGCTCGGCGCTTTTTTTTCTTCTTCTTTTTGGCCAAACAGTTTTTGTCGATAGTCCCACAATATTCTTAACAAATCATTCAACATATTAAATGGGGTCATTGTCTTACCCATTATGTGTGAATGCGCATCTGACATATGGGTTCATGACGAAGGAGTTTAGGGACGCTGACATGCCTGTTCAAGGCACCCTGGCAACCATGATTTGGGACACATGGGCATGTGGCAGCAGAAAGCACGATCGAGAGGATTACTGGACATGGCTTGAAGCAGCAAAGCCTGCACAAGGCCGGTCACTGCCACTGTAGCCATTCAGAAGTTACACGCATGGCATTTGGATTAATAATATACGTTAAACGGGCGAGGTTACAGAAGCCGGTCACAAATCACAGGCATGGCAATTGGAGCAACATAGGCGATGGTTTGATAGAGTTGAGAGAGACAACTGCCATCGGCACAACTGCACGAGGCAAACAATTTTACTGTAACAAGTTACAGAATCAACCCCATGCCACCAGCAACAAAAGAACTAACAATCTCATGTCAAATCTTTAAAAAAAATGCTTCTAATCCCTACATTAACTAACACAGATAATCACTGCTCGATTTGGATGGGATCAACAATGGCAGATGAAGGTGGGCAGGAAGAATAAGCGCCATTGCAATTGTTGTGTTCCTCACCCGTATGCTCCACTATCATGACGCCATGCTCAGCTGTGCTAGGGTTTTCCTGATCCCCAGCCTCTCCTACTTCAAGGCTCTGCTGTACGGTACATGATTCAGTATCTAGAGCTACTAACCCTGGGTCGTCCTGTTCCTCCAGCATCAGTTCTGGAGGGCTTGGTGGGAGCACAAAGCTGGAACCATCACCCTCCTCACACTTAGGCTCCCCCATCAATATAGCCTGCTCCATTTCAGCGTGGTCTTCTAGATGTTGATCTTGATGGAGATCCTCATCCGATTGAGGAACAACCAAATCAGTCATGGGAGTGGCTGCATCACAAATCTCAGTGGCTGGTGCAGCTGAATCACAGTTTTCCTCCACACCCAGTGAAGGATTTTCAGGGAACACATTGTTGGAGAAGTCGTTTTCCTCTTCCATAGGCTCCAGGGCAAATGAAGCGCGCTCCACTGTGTTAAGTTCTTCATCTTCCTCTTGTTGCCCTTCTTGGTTGGTATCTATATTTTCTTGAGCTTCAAGCAAAAATTGAGGTGCCTGTTGACTTGCAGCTGCATCAACATGTGGACTAGTATCCGAATGAAAAGGTGGAACAGCTGAGTCACTATTATTCTGGATCTCACCAAGATCTTGCAAGACATCTTCAAAGCCATGCAGAAACTCAGCAACCAAGGCTTGAGTGGCTGTATCAGCTGTAGTTGTCATGGCTCTCTTGGCCTTCTTCACCATAACTTCCAGTTTATCAACCTACAACAGTTAGGGAATACTTCAAATTAAATACTGGTTCACAATATGCATAGTAATTTTTGGTTGCAGAAGCTGTGCCTGTACTCAAATCTTAAACAGCGCATGAAATTTATTTCCAGGAATGTGAACTAAATAAGAGATTAGTGTTTTACTGCTTTGCGGATTATTGGAGACTTGGCTTGGTACTGAAGATCTAAGGAATCATCAGTTGGAGCTGAAGGTCCTGCTTCAATGTCATCACTGGTTGCTGGGACAAGGTACCGCCGTGTTGCTCCTGAGTACCAGCGCAGATACTCCTCATAAGATGATGGATCATATTGCTCTGTATCTCGAAATATGCACTGTCGTCGTGCTTCCCATTCCTGGATATACTCATGGTGTGTTTCTTCCCAGTTCTCTCGTTCTTTGCCACGTCTACTAATACGATGTAATGACTGTAGCGTAGGCCGAAAAGGTGGTGGAATGCATTGTCGAAGCCCGAATTGCCTCATCACTCGCTCAGGCAAATACATTTCAACTATAGGGAAGTTTATTAATGGAGCTTGTGTAAGCCACAGGTCCGCGTCTCTTGTACAAAGTGGGGGTAAGGTTGAGGGCTCTATCTGCAGGTAGGGTTCCCACTTCACCTGATCAACTCGCTGAAGGTTCAGTTCATCTCTGTACTGCTTAAGGCAGCGAGTAGCATTCTCACTTTGTGTGCGTGCCCCCACCCAACGGAAGCCGATTGGAGGTAAGTCCTGTTCAATGCCTATCTCTGTGCATAAAGGAGACCGAACCAATGGTCTGCCAACATGAAAGCGCTCCCAACTCCAAAGCTGCAAGAGAAGCAATGAACCGCCAATATTCTTGATATTGTGGGAGGAGGCAACTGAGCAAAGAGATCGGTACAGGAATGCTAGAACTGCAGAACCCCAGCTGTATGTGCTAACACGTGAAAGATCAGCAATCAGAGGAAGATATATCAGACTCATCCTTCCTGTCCCATCTGGAAAGAGCACCCCGCATAAAAGGCTCAGTATATATGCTCGAACATGCCTTTCAACTGTCATATCATCCGCCTCCTCTGGTAATTCATAAAAGTTTTTCTTAAGCCATTTGTAATGCAGGAAGGACTTTCCAGGCATTGCTGGCCCCCTTGCATCCTGGCCTAAACAATCAAGGACCACTTGCGCATAATCATGATCAGTGGTAGAACAAACCGGACGGCCATCAATAGGAAGAGCAAACAACATTGTGACATCTTGAAGTGTAACAGTTATCTCCCCGGAGGCCAAGTGGAAGCTATGGGTCTCTGGCCTCCAACGCTCAACAAGGGCAGTAATCAATGCTTTGTCCAACTGAGGCATCTTCTGGCAAATTTGTGCAAGCCCAAGCAAACCTGCATCTCTCAGATAAGGCCGATATCTCTCATGAAATTTCAAAGGCTTGTGATGACGTAACTTCAACTGCTCCACTGCCTGCAACGTTCAGATTCAGTGGAAATGTATCATGAAACTTATGATGAACTATGGAAAAAACCAATGTCATTAAACAAACCTGATCACCAAAAATCGCATCGGAACGATGGTTGATCTTAGGGTTGAGTAACGTGGAGGATACTTCTGATGGTCCTACATAGCAAGCTGGGGATTGTCTTGGAATCAACACAAGCTGATCTTCCCTGTCAGAGGTACTTGGTGAAGAAGGTGCAGAGGTTTCGAGATGATCCATATCTTTTTCTGCCACAGCAGCTCTTCCACGACCATGACCACGGCGACCACCTCCTCTTCTCTTTGTAGGAGACATCCCCCTTTACATAGCCCTGTGTTATCAACATCATGAATTAAGAAAGGAAGATGCCATAGACGATTGATGACTGACTGCTAAAATGCAAAGCTGTTAAACAGTTATTGAACATGACATGCTTAAAAGAACGGGACTAATCTTTTTTTAGAAAATTGATTTTCTACAGTCCTAGGCCGTGTTTGGATCTGCAGTAGCAGTGTGGCAGCCATGCCATACCGCAGCCACAGTATCAGAATTGAGTGGCCAGTTCAAAACTCGCGGCGCATGCCTTGTGTGGTGTTGCCTGAGCCATGCTCTATTTGGCACGATTCTCGCGGCCAGCGCTCAATAATACGATTAAAAGCGGTCCGAAACACGGCCCTAGTCTTCTAGACCTAATATCCTAAAAATTGAAAAAAAGAACACTTTCCCCTCATGTTTCTCCACGTCCATAGAACAAAAGAGAAATAAAAAAGCATCTGTGGAGCACCTTAGTGCAGCAATGTTACCTCAATGAATGAGATCCATGTGCTTCAGACATGTAAGGTGAATGTGTTAACCCCGACATCAGAAAGATAAATCAAACTGTGGACTGAAGTTCAGTCAGGAATTTGTGTATAGAAAGGAGCAAGAAAACATATGCACTTGATCAATAAAGCGCTCATCGCTTGTTCTTCTTGGAAGTTCAATCCCCTTGAAAGCAATGACAGCCCTTGTACCTTCCCTTTTCCATTCAGCCTACTTCTTAGCTTTATTCCATCAGTCTAAGGTGAAGTCCTTGACAAAGATCTTTCTATAAACAAGTACTCCCTCCGTCCCAAAATAACTGTCGTTTTCGCTTCCCGAGAAAAAACTTTGACCAAGTATATATAAAAAAATATTAATATTTATGGTACAAAATGAATATCATTAGATAGATCATCGAATCTATTTTCATAATAATTTTATTTGGAGATACAAATGTTGCACGCATTTTCTACAAATACAGTTAAACTTGCGGCACCAAAACCAAAAGCGACAGTTAATTAGGGACGGAGGGAGTAGGAGTGAGTGTTTGTCTTTGATGAAATTTAGAGAGACAGGACAGTGTGGACTAAAAAAGAGATAACTGGGAGATGATTAAGAAAAGATACATATACATCCAAAGTAAAGGAATATATATATCATTCCTATATACATCATCCATCTATGAAAAAAGCAAACAGAGTACGTTTTTTATTTCCCCAAAGCCCTGAACAGATTGGATTGCTTCGGCTTCTTGATTTCTTATTGTCGAGACAGCCTGTCTGAATCCAAATCATTCGACTTCCGCTTTGCAGTGGTGAGGTCGTTGGTTCCTATGAACCAAGATGTTTTGCTGCCAGACCTTTCATGGGCCTACTCCTTGGATGGCACTATCCACTGGTACATTGTGAAAGTCTCAACAAAGATGAAAGGACCCCATGCCTTCTATCTCTCTTCAACGCTTCCACTAACCTTAGCCTCTGAATACTCTGCTTAATACGATCCCCCTCTCCAGCCAGGGAGGATTGAGTACAACATTGATTCCGGAAGATCTTTGTTCCTAGTATTTCAAAGCCTAACTAGACACGAAGCAGTGAGTGCGATCTGCTTTCAAGAAATGTCGGAAAAGAGCCAGTAACGCTATCAGTGAACAGAGTTGGTGTAAAATCCAGCTGAAGTACCATACAGCACCACAGGGCAAAGCATATTGAATTGCGAACATTCGCTCCACTTGAACATTGACTGATTCTTTGTTTTGAAGACTGTAATAGTAAAAAAACTGTAAATTATCTGCCATGGTATACCTCTGTTATAGCTTCAGTCTACCTTTTCTTATGGTCTCCAGTGTACTACTATCAACCCTACTAGGCAATATCTACCTTCACAAGCTCAATCAGGACTCAGGAGACATGAAGGATCTGGAAGAAGCATGAAATTTCGCTGCTCATAAGGTGACAACATGGGCAGAGGACAAAAGCAGGGTGCACCACTCTCAGCTGCTGATTCTAGGTTGATTGTATTTGGTTGGTAGAAAACCTACTTATCCAGGAACAGGTGACGGATCATAAAGGGCGCACATACTACGAAGAAATATGATATTCTCAAAACAGGGAAGGCTATGGATACACATGGGACACCTTCGTTTGAACATGGATTGTTCCATGAAGGAATCAATCTCTACAGGTCAACCTCACAAGATGAAATCCAGTGTTGAAAAAGAACCTTTCAAGTTAGGAATGAAGCTATAGACATGGATATATGTTAGTAAACAAAGAGGAATTGAAGCCCAATCACAGTTGTGAGCACAGCTCTCTCGTCGTGCCCAGAAACTGCTTTGCAACTGAGAAATTATATCCCATCTACACAATTCTATCAACTAATTGACAAAGCAATCATATGACTGTTTGAGAACAGTTCACTCTCAGATAAGAAAAAAGGCCAAATAGCATGCATACCACTCCCCCTGGCTGGGTTTACGCACCTATCATTATTTTTCTTCCCATTGCTAAATAGCACCTGTATCCAATGCCAATAGCTCCGTCTAGCACTCTGTTAAGTTGTCACGTGGTCTGCTTCTTTCACCATCTCCTGAGCCCCTACAACTACGAGCCCAGTTGTGCTTTCACCTTTACTCAGTGAACAGCAGAAGTTCAACAGGCAAAAAGAATGTTCTGAAAGTACCACCCCGACATGAACCCCAGACCCACACTCAAAAACAAGGCAGCAGGATGTTGTGAAAATAGGATACCCAAAGTAAAAGAGTAGAACACCCAGGAAAACAGATAGTTGAAGAAGTTCAGAATACTGTTCAAGAATCGAGATATTATCTTAGACACTGAATTCAAGAAAAGACCTAATGAACTCAGGTGCTACAAATCCAAACATCAATCCAATAAAACATAGAACAATTGCAGACATGTCTCCATGATGCAGGTGCCAGTGGTGTTGCCAGGATCTCTCAATTCGGTGTCCCAATTTCCAAAGTCAAAACAAAATGTTCAGTTCAAAAGAAAAAGAAGTTCACAATATCGATAATGATTGAAATTGTTCAGGCATGCGTGAAATAATGGGAATAACAAAATATCCAATGAAATTACAATTTAATTTTAACATCATGATCCATTGCTTGGAAGGCTGATTATTATCACTATCCTTCGCTTGCAAAGGAACTGTCCCTCAACAAATGGGAAAAAGCAATTGTTCAAGTGTTGATCCCCCATGTTATTTCTCAATTTATTCTTCACGTGTTCATTGAAGGAAATACTGTAAACAGTAGCGGCTAGTAGCGCTTACTGTTAGTACTAGCACAAGGGCAGACCCAGTAAAGGGACATGTACAACCGATAATTTTTGCAAAAATTTCGAAGCTAGTAGACATCAAATAGCCAAATAGATTTAAGTTAGGGTTTGGGTGCTTGGTTTCGCACAGCAGGAAGGGAAGAGAAGGGGTGGGAATACCTGGTGGGTGCTCGTCGCCGGTGAAGATACCGACGAAGGCCTCGGAACCAGGCGTAGGGCGGCGGCGTAGGCGCCGTCGGCAGCTGTAGCCCGCCCAGTCGTCGGAGAAGAGAGAGGGGTGGGAGGGAGAGAGAGAGAGGCAGAGAGAGCGCACGCGGGGTGAACCGTGATGGGGGCATGCGACGTACAGCCCGGTCCGGGGTTCTTGGGCCCAGGGGAGCGTACCCGCACGGGCCTTCTCTTGGGCCGTTCCTTTTTCACGTTTTTTTAATCAAAATTGTTTTCTTATTTATTTATTTCTCTATCTTTTATTTATCTTCTTGATTCCGTTTATTCTCTCCATGGGACACTTCCAATAGCTGGTGGGATACTGGTTCCAAACAAGAAAACAATAATAATATTTACTTAATATATTGTAAATAAGTAAATGGAACAATTCTACACATTTTATTAAGGTTGAACAATTCTGAAGCTAGAAACCATTTACACTATAAACCTAGAGCAATTGCAAGAACTTGAACTTTTTTTCTCGTAAAGCTATAACACTTTTCTCTTGAATTAGAAATAGTTTTTTCTTTGTGACAATTCCAAGTAAATGTAAATATTTTTGTCCTATACACGGAACAACAACCAGCGAACCAGGAATATTGTTCTACTCGAGAAAAAATGATATAGGTGCTTCAACGAGGACTAGTGAAGAGTATCGACACTTTGATATCTCATGAATAGAATTAAGTCTTCCTAACGCTCTAGAGTAAGGTTAAAATCTAGGTCGCAAAACTCTTTTGTGTGTTAAAATAGTCAAAACCTTAGGCATATGGGTGAAGCGATATGTTTATATTCCAAAAAAAGTTATGTCTTGTTTGGATCCATGGGGCTAAAGTTTAGCCCACCTCTTTTAGTCACCTTTTAACCCTTATGGATCGAAACAGGATGGCTAAAAGTGGGGGGGGGCTAAACTTTAGCCCACTGAAAGGCCTAGTTTGGTTTTGGCTAATTGATAAAACCATTATGGACTAACCTTCTCTCTAAGTGTTGTGATTGAAGTAAGGTTGGTTCACACCAAGGTGGAGCTAGATGGCACTCATGGTGATGTAGATGCCAAAAGATGGTGATAAGTGCTTCAACTTGGAAAAGAAGAAAGAGAAAAACAAAATAGGCTCAAGGCAAAGGTATAAAACATAAGGCCATTTTGTTTTGCCGGTCAAGACGTAATAGAGTGCGTGATCAGATTTATGATAGATAACCATACTATAAAGAGGGAAATCTTTAATTGCAATGGTTATCTAGTGCCACTAAGTGTGTCTCATTTGCATATACTTTCCGTTTAGTGACGTGGTGAGATGCATGAGAAAGCCCGGGAAAATTCCTTGTGAAAAGCTATCTCAAGTGCTAAAATTAGTTTGGTGACTTTGGGAAGAGATAGCACTTGTTTTGGGCATGTTGTGTAGTCTAACAAGAAATTCTTATTCACAGTGCTAATTTTTTCAAGGAGGGGTTCTCTGTTGGAATGGCCTGTCTAACAAGAAATTTGTTTGGCCCGAACTAAAAATTCTAGGGGACTATGGAGCGCTTCCAGGGGAGTGTGGAGCACTTGGGTGCTGCTGTTGTGTACGCGTTGCTTTGTTGGGCCTGTCGCTTGCATGCATGCATGGAGACCAGCTTGCAACCATTGACTCTAAGAGAGGGAGGCACCGCTCCAAAGCCCGAGTGAAAAGGAAAATTTTGCCTCCTGTGGGGACCGCTGCCTCCTGCATGTGCATGTGAGCCGAGGGAGAGCAGGAAGCAGCTACCGCTTTGGCTCATTGTCGACATGCCATTCGCTAGCTCGGGGCATGGGACCCGCATCTCAGATATGATAGGCGCGTTTGTGCCTTGCTTTTTGGGTATTTCGCTGCTCATGTTTCGTCCGAGTGCAACGGGAGAGTCCGCCTAAGCCCGAGCGGGTCCGTTGTGCCTGCTACGAGAGAGCATTGTCGAATGCTCATTGATCGTGTGCGGGAAGACAACTCATGGGTGCGGGTCCATATACCGTTTGTTCCTGTACGCTCGAACGTGCTCCGATACCACTTGAAAAGGTTCTAAATAGCTAGAGGGGGTGAATAGCATAATAAAAATTTCTACAAAAACACTAGAGCAAAGTGTGAGACAATAAGATGTCAATAAAGTGATTTTGCTCTAGCTCTACTTTACCAAATGCAAGCCACCTACCACGTGCTAGTTACTATGATCTCTATGTCAATATCACACAAACAATTAAGGTAGGTTACAACTATAACAACTAGCTACCAGCAAGCAAACCACGGGGATAAATCTTGTGTCACATTGTCTCATTTGGAATTCTATATTGACACTTGCCCGATTCGGTTATAGTTGCAACCTACCTTAATTGTTTGTGTGATATTGACATAGAGATCATAGTAAGTAGCACGTGGTAGGTGGCTTGCATTTTGTAAAGTAGAGCTAGAGCAAAATCGCTTTATCATCATCTTATTGTCTCACACTTTGCTCTAGTGTTCTTTAGAAATTTTTATTAGGCTATTCACCACCTCTCTAGCCATTTAGGATCTTTCAAGAGGTATCGGAGCCATGGTCACCATGATTTGAGGCTTAACAACCTACGGTATCAAAATAGCTCAAATCAACCATATAGGGAAGCCAAGCACTTTGATGGCACAAGCTATGACTATTGAAAGAGAAAGATGAGTGCTCACTTGAAATCAATAAATAGAAAGATATGGGATGTTGTGGAGAAAGATTTTTTGATGATTGATCCAACCAATCCCACTGCAAGAAAAGAAGAAAAGCTCCAACACAATGGCATTGCAATCAACCTCTTGTATGAAGCTCTAGATGTCAAAGTGTTTGAGCAAATCAAGGATCTTGAGAGAGCTCATGATGTGTGGACCAGATTGGAAGAATCATATAAAGGCACTAAGGCGGTGAAGGGTGCCAAGCTATACATGCTCAAAGACAAGTATACAAGCTTCAAGATGAAGGATGATGAAATAATTCTAGAGATGTTTTATGGGCTCCAAACAATTGTCAATGACTTGAGCTTGGGAGAAAAGGTAGAAGACAAGGATTTCTTAAACTGGTTCTTGAGATGCTTACTGTCGTCGGTCATTACCGATCAAATTTGACCGCTAATTAAGACACAAAAAGAGGAGAAATTAACAATCTTAAACACATATGCATTTACTATTAACCAAGTTACACATATATTTAGAGAATATTATTTTGCAAGTCACGAACATAAATACATGGAATAATTCACCGAAAGGCGCTTTCCGACACTGATTTGTGCAAAGGAACAAGGGAGACACCCATCAAATCAATTCAACTAGGGCAAAGCGCCACGTGGAAGCAATCCTGGTCTAGCCCACGGCCTACCTGGCAAAGGCGGCGATGAGAGGCCACAGTCAAGGGGTGGCCGACCCCATGCTGGCACTGCTCACCCCCTCCTTCGACAGGCGGTGGCATGCTTCCATGCTATGGCAGTCGGAGCCAGTCCTCACGCCAGGAATAGCCTCTAGCACCGCCTAGGCTCCTGTATAAATAGAGGAGTACCCCCCTAAAAGGTCCTAATGGCTAGAGGGGGGTGAATAGCCTATTAAAAATTTCTACAACAACACTTAGTAAACCGGTTAGACAAATATGAGGCGAAGCGAGTGTTGCACTAGTCTACTAAAAATGCAAACCACCTACCATAATTCTAGTTTCTATAGTCTCTATCCATACAATGGCTATGTCACTACACTAAGTTAGTGTGCTCTCAAAGGCTAACTAAAGAGCCACACTAACCCAACTAACAAGCTCTCACGACTAGCTACACTAAAGAGCTTGACAACTAGTTTGTGGTAATATAAAGAGAGAGAGCAAGATGGTTATACCGCCGAGTCAAGGAATGAACCAATCAATCACTGAATACCAATGAAGACCAATCATCTCAGAATCAAATGATGACATAATGATTTTTTTACCAAGGTTCACTTGCTTGCCAGCAAGCTAGTCCTCATTATGGTGATTCACACGCGCTAGTTGGCATCACACGCCAAACCCTTAATAGGGTGACGCACAACCAACACAAGATGAGGATCACACAAGCCACGAGCAATCCACTAGAGTACCTTTTGGCTCTCCGCCGGGCAAAGGTCAAGAACCCCTCACAATCACTACGATCAGAGCCAGAGACAAGCACCTTCCTCTGCTCGATGATCCTCGCTGCTCCAAGCCATCTAGGTGATGGCAACCACCAAGAGTAACAAGTGAATCCCACAGCGAAACACGAACACCAAGTGCCTCTAGATGCAATCACTCAAGAAATGCACTTGGATGTTCTCCCAAATTCACAAAGATGATGAATCAATGATGGAGATGAGTGGGAGGACTTTGGCTAAGCTCACAAGGTTGCTATATCAATGCAAATGGCCAAGAGAGTGAGTTTGAGCTGGCCATGGGGCTTAAATAGAGCCCCCTCGAAATAGAGCCATTGGCTCTCTGCCCTCAGCTTTCACGGGGCGACCAGACGCACAGGCCACGTTGACCAGACGTAGGCCCCCAATGTCCGATTGCGGATCTTCATCCACGTGTCCCCTAGATTCAACGTCAGCCACCTGATCCCAATGGTCGATTCTTAGCGCCCTCCCGGTTAAGTGATGACCAGACGCGCCCAGCACGGGATCGGATGCACTGGTGCCAGCCTTGCCTGTGCGCGACAACATCTGACCAGACACACCGATCAACCGCGGTGCCTGCGCATCTGGTCATTTCCAGAGAGCTCCTCGAGCGTCTAAACACCAACCTAACGCGTCCGATCTCCACTGACCGGACTCAACAGAGTCAGGTCTTCTCCACGCTCACTCAAACCTCATACGTCAGTATACGTTAGCCTGATCGGACGCACCAGCATCGAGTCAGGTCACCTTTTACCCCAGCGTCCGGTCATGCACCAGACAGAGGCCGAGCGTGTCAAACTTCATTTTATAATTGACTGGACACAGCACCTCTGAGTTCGGTCACTGTTTCTCAGTGAAAATCACCTCCTTCACTTCACCAACTTTTCCACCCTTGCTCAAATATGCCAACCACCAAGTGTATCACCTTGTGCACATGTGTTAGCATATTTTCATAAACATTTTCAAGGGTGTTAGCACTTCACTAGATTATAAATGCATATGCAATGAGTTAGAGCATCTAGTGGCACTTTGATAACCGCATTTTGATACGAGTTTCACCCCTTTTAATAGTATGGCTATTGATCCTAAATATGATCACACTTACTAAGTGTCTCGATCACCAAACTAAAAAGCTCCTATGGAATATCAACTTTGAATTGAGCTTTTTGTTTTTCTATTTCTTCTTTTCCTAATCCAAGCACTTGATCATCACCATGGTCACACCATCATCATGATCTTCACCATTGCTCCACCACTTGGAATAGTGCCACCTATCTCATAATCACTTGGATAAACTAGGTTAGCACTTAGGGTTTTATCAATTCACCAAAACTAAACTAGAGCTTTCACCCCCCTCTCTAGAACACACTTCACTTGAGCATCACCTCACTCCCTCGCTCTCTAGTAGTAGCTTTACTTTCTTTTAGTAGTTTAGAGCATGGCAAAGCTACCTTGGAGAGCTTGGCTCCTTAGAAGAAGAGGCCTTTGGGTATGAATAGAAATATGAGTTCTTCCAAAGTCTTGCTCTCATCTTACATTTATAGTCATACTTATGAACTAGAGTATAGTTATTGTGTTATAATCTTGATATATGAACTAGTCTATAGTTTGTGTGTCATGAGAGTAGCACACTTAACTTTATGCTTAAACACTCATATAACTTATATAATCGGAATTAGAGCAAAGTTGACTCAGGGGGATTTGGGTAGTTTCTGTATATGCAAGAGAGGTGCTTGCGTATGGAGAGACAGGTGAATGCATTGTCCCTTTCCACAGTTGAGGGGTAAGTGGCAGGTGGTGATAGCCCTGTCTGTTCCTTGTAATCCTCCATGTTCAACTAAGGTGTAGGAGTCTAAATCGTCACATGAGGTTGCTGCAGACCAGTACTCGGTGGCCTCCCGACCTCCTTCACACTTAGCTCTAATACTAATTATGTAATTTGTATGATCATTAACTAATCTTTGTATGACTATACTAGACCAATGTCTGCTAGACTTAGGATTATTCTTTTATTCTTTCTTTTCTATTTCATCCTTTGAGGAATGCCAAGTGTGTGTCCACTATCTTGAAATCACTGTTCTTACCCCTATTATAAATATTGGTGTACTTGCAAGCATTATTATTCAAGTTCATATCCATACTAGACTCTTAATCAAATGCCTTTCTTTGGGAAAATATAAACAACGATACCCTAAATACTTCCGGGTGAAATGCTACAATGATAGCTCCATGCGCTTGTGGATAAATATCTAAAATTGTTAAGAAACTATCAAGGCTATTACTTAGTGGCATTGCTAATTATTAATAATGAGGCTAAGAAATACAAACAAGCACTTCTGGCGTAGTAGCTGGGGATACAAACCTAATAGCTATGCTAAGAAGTGTCAACAAGCATTTCTGGCACCATTGCTGGGAAGAGCATATTGATTAAAGAATCTAGTAGGACATGTTCATGATAATATGCAAGTAAGGTAGCCATTGGTTATGCAGGCTAACTTTGCTTGTTTTCTCCTGTTGTGGATGAAAATAGGATAGTGTATGCCATGTTTCGACATGTCGAACAACTACACTCAAAATCCGGAGGCACTCCTAAGGAAGAAACGGTCTCATGTCGCTTCTTCTTCTGCTACTCTTCCAACAGTCAAAACAGTCACCCCACACCATCCGCTACTCCAATCATGACCAAGACCCTCCGTGACTACACCCCCACTGTTGCCAACGTGCCTGTTGGGCCCACTGTCAATGTTGGGGATGGGAACTTCGAGCTTTGTACCGGCCTCATGACGATGGTGTAGGCAAACCAATTCCATGGTTTACCAAGCAAAGATGCGAACGTGCATCTCCAACACTTCCTTGAGTTGTGCAACATGATCGTCATCAAGGATGTAGCACCGGAGAGCATCAGGCTCCGCTTGTTTCCCTTTTCCCTTTTAGAAAAGGCAAAGCAGTGGTTCTACAAAGAAAAGGAAGCTGTCAAGACGTGGGACAAATGTTCTGCGACGTTCCTCGCCAAATTCTTCCCCATGGACAAAATCAATGCCCTAAGGGGATGAATTTCGAACTTCTAGCAAAGCTCCATGGAAACCATTCTCGAGGCATGGGAGAGGCTGCAGGACTACATCCAAGCATGCCCGCACCATGGGATTGAAAACTAGTTAGTACTCCAAAATTTTTATGATGGATTAATACCCATGTCTAGGGGCCACCTCGATGCTGCTGTTGGAGGCGCTTTCGTTTCCCTCACCATTGATGGAGCGATGACTCTCATTAATAAAATGGTGTCGAATCAAAGTTGGGGGGAGGAAAGGAAAACACAAAAAGGAATGCATACCATGAAAGGGACGGATATGCTTTCCACAAAAATATATTTATTGATGAAAAGACTAGAGGAATGGGCCCAAGATAAAGACGCCCTGATGGGCACCGTCCAGATCATGGACTCACACATGACGTGTGAGGTCTGTGGGAACGTTGGCCATTCAGGGAATGATTGCCCCGAAATCCACGAACAAGCTGCCTTCATCAACAACGGGTTTCGCCAACCAGGTAATAACGGGTGGAGTAACCAATCCCGCCCGCAAGGTAATTCGAACTTCAATTCCAACTACAATTCGAATAAACCTTCTTTCAAAGACTTGGTATTAGGCCAAGCAAAAATTAATGAAAATATTACAAAGAAATTAATGTCAAATGATAAAATGCTCAAAAATATAAATTCTCAAATAGAAAGTTTATCCACCATAGTAAAGAATCAATTAAGTTTTAATAAAATGATAAAAACTCAAATTTCTCAAATAGCTACCGCTATTCCTGGAAATCAATCGGGGAAAATCCCAGGGCAACTTGAGAATTCCCCCAGAAATGTTAATGCAGCTGCAGATCAATGAAGGAGGAGAGGTCTTGTCCGACGGACCAAAAACGTCGAACCCTTGCCGAAGGTAAATCGATAGTTATCTTTAAAATAAAAAATACTCAAAATAAATATTTGTAAGATTTAAAAATTTGAATTTTTATGTCAAAATAAAAATCTTCAAAAAATCCTCCAAAAATCATTTTCTAAATAAGAATAATTCTGTCGGTGTTTTGGGTCTGGCGGATCCTCAACCGACTAGTGAAAGTGTACTGCGTGCCCCTAATTCTGGATGGTGATGCAAAGAGACACAAGATTTATACTGGTTCAGGCAATAGGTGCCCTACGTCCAGTCTGAGATTGCGATCTTGTATTCCTTGCACCAAGGTGCTTGTAGTAGGGGCTTACAAGCTGAGCGAGAGAGAGAGAGAGCTAGTCCCAGGTCTCTATGTGGAGTAGCGTGGGTTGCTTGAGATGTTGATCTCTTGCGGTGAGGAAGTGTGTGCGTTACAGAGCGTTGTGCCTTGATTGCACGTGTGTGTCCTTCTACCTAGAAGCGGCCCCGGTCACTCCCTTTTATAGTCGAAGGGAGACACAGGGGTGGTACATGGGTTTGCTACGTGGCGTTTTGTGAGCAGAGGCGGCATGTCCAAGCCCTGTAGCTTGTCACTGTGGCGGCATGGTTGGTGGAGCGGCCTTGTCCTCGGTGCACTAGAGTGACGCGCCGGTCACGCCTGATCCTGTGTGACATGGGAGCTCCTGCGGCTTGGCGCAGGGTATGCTACGTACTGCAGACGACGTGCCAGTCCTAGAGTGATGACAACATAGAGAGCCGAGGCCCAATCGGTACTGAGGCTGAACCATTATGGGGGGCTCAGCGGGCACGAGCCCTGAGGCTACAGGAGCCCGAAAGTGGATAGCCGAGGCTCGGAGGGAGCAGTTGGTCCTGTACGTCGATTCTGAGGCTACAGGGACTCGGACATGACTCTCCACACTACGCTGTCCTTGGAGCAGGGGTTAGGCAGCACAGTACAGCATGGGTGTCAGTTATGGGCATAGTGCCGAGCACAGCATCTGGTAACCCCCGCCCTATCCTATCCCAAACGGCATGGCGTCGATGTGACTCCCATCTCGTCGGCCACTCCGCTGTATCAAGCCATCATTCGGCTGACGTTGTGGGAGTGGTTGGACGCGTTGGTTGGATGTGACATCCTCGTTTGAGGCCTCGTGGCGCGGGGCCTCGGGCGAGGTGGAGAATCGGTACCTCGTCCAAGGCCTTATGGGCGGGGCCTCGGGCGAGTCAAAGAATCGGTACCTCATCCGAGGCCTTACGTGCGGGGCCTCAGGCGAGTCGAAGAATCGGTACCTTGTCCGAGGCCTTACGGGCGGGGCCTCGGGCGAGGTGGAGAATCAGTACCTCGTCCGAGGCCTTACGGGCGGGGCTTCGGGCGAGGCGGAGAATCGGTACCTCATCTGAGGCCTTACGCACGGGGCCTCGAGCAAGTCGGAGAATTGGTACCTCGTCCAAGGCCTTACGTGTGGGGCCTCGGGTGAGGCAGAGAATCAGTACCTCATCCGAGGCCTTACGCGCGGGGCCTCGGGTGAGGCAGAGAATCGGTACCTCGTCCGAGGCCTTACGCACGAGGCCTCGGGCGAGGCAGAGAATCGGTACCTCGTCCGAGGCCTTACGGGTGGGGCTTCGGGCATACCTCGTCTGAGGCCTTATGGGCGGGGCCTTGGGCAAGGCAAAGAATCGATACCTCGTCCGAGGCCTTACGGGCGAGGCTTCGGGCGAGGCAGAGAATCAGTACCTCGTCCGAGGCCTTACGCGCGGGCCTTGGGCGAGTTGGAGAATCGGTACCTCGTCCGAGGCCTTATGCGTGGGGCCTCGGGCGAGGCGAAGAATCAGTACCTCGTCCGAGGCCTTACGTGTGGGGCCTCGGGCGAGGCGGAGAATCGGTACCTCATCCGAGGCCTTACGCGTGGGGCCTCGGGCGAGGTGGAGAATCGGTACCTCGTCCGAGGCCTTACGGGTGCGGCTTCGGGCGTACCTCGTCTGAGGCCTTACGGGCGGGGCCTCGAGCGAGGCAAAGAATCGGTACCTTGTCTGAGGCCTTACGGGCAGGGCTTCGGGCGAGGCGGAGAATCGGTACCTCATCCGAGGCCTTACGCGCGGGGCCTCGGGTGAGTCGGAGAATTGGTACCTTGTCCGAGGCCTTACGCACGGGGCCTCGGGCGAGGCGGAGAATCGGTACCTCGTCCAAATCCTTACGCGTGGGGCCTCGGGCGAGTCGGAGAATCGGTACCTCGTCCGAGGCCTTACGCGCGGGGCCTCGAGCGAGGCGGAGAATTGGTACCTCGTCCGAGGCCTTACGCGTGGGGCCTTGGGCGAGGCGAAGAATTAGTACCTCGTCCGAGGCCTCGTGGTTCTCTTAGCTTCGATTTTTACAAGGTCTAAGTGGTTTTTTCGGTTCTTACTTAGGGGACCCCTTTTTATGGTACCCGACAAATTTATTATTACTAGTTTTCATTTTTGCAATAATTATAAAAAATAAAAATTCAATAAAATATTATTAGAAAATCAATAGGGGTCCCAAATCAATATGGAGCAAGCCGTTGGGGATCTGGACGAAACCCAAATGGTATCAGGTTTCAAATGACCGTTGGCCACTACCTATCAAAGGGGAGGCCACATAGGCCCACTAGGGACGAGTGACCCTATGGGGCAGCCTGCCCCTGTAGGTGGCCGTTGGCCCTGTCCTTTGGACAGTAGGCGCCTGGCCGTTGCCTCTCCCCCCTCCTCTTGGGTTTTCGCTCTATAAATACCTGAGGAGGCCGCAAGAGCTCCTCACCCCTCTCACACTCTCACATTTTCACCCTCTCACTCACTCACTTGCTCTCAAGTTTCTTTCAAGTATTTTCCAACAACTTTTAGTGCAAGAAAGCTCTGCAAAAATTCCAAGCTCAAGCTAGTTCTCGGGTTCATCAATTGGTTTTTGTGCTAACCCTTAACCCACGCTTGAGTTTTTCCTTGTTGTTGTGTTGTTTTTTGCCATGGGTAGGTTCGGGAAGGCCCTTGCTAATGCCATCAAGAAGGTCATGGGGTCAAGCTTGAAGCGCTCCCGTGGAAGCTCAAGCTCGCGCTACACTAAGCATGAAGGAACCCCGATGCATGAAGATGAAGAAACCATGCAGACGGAAGAGAAAGGATGACCTATGGAGGAAGATGACCAGCCCCACCTCGACTTGGAAAGAGGCCAGAAGATGGAAGCTACCACCTCATCAAGGACCGTGAGTTCTAGCCCACGCCATTATACGACCCCGCGCTTCTTAAGGCCATAGGTATGGATGACGAATTCCTCTCCATTTGGAAGGCCGTTGGGTGGGAAGAAATTGATCCTGTTTGGGAAGAAGGTTCTCGTCTCTTAACCATCCAATTTTATGCTCACTAAAAGAAGTTGACAATGGGATCACTTTTCACTTGTTTGAAATAGAGTATTTTTGCACTTGGAGAGATCTTGCCCAACACATAGGTTTCCATCGAAAATGCTTACTTGACATAGATCATGCTGTTAGAGGTTTTAATCGCCATAAATTTTGGAATGAAATTTCGGGTCAAGTTGTAGTTGGAAAATTTCAACCCTGCAACATGGACATCCAACACCCCACTTTAAGGCTCATGCACCATTGGATCGCAATGACTTTATTCTCTAGGCAAGATATTCAAGTTGTTCATAATACTAAAATGCAAATACTCTATGCCATGATTAAAAAGATTAAAATTGCTCCTATCAAAGAAATATTCAACCATTGGTTAGAATTGTTGAAAACATTTTCTACTTCAATATCTTGCACATCTCTTGTTACTCGCATGACCACTGGTGTCGGTGCAATGAAAAATCAAGAAGTAGAATATATTTCAACTCCACGCCTTATTATCGATGAGCATTACTTGTTACAAGGACATCATTTGAAACATAATGCATCTAGACAACTTATGTTCTTCTTTCAGGGTGTACAAATGAGATTCCATTACCTAACCTGGATCTTCATTTGTATAATTCCCCTACACTAACCTTCCCTCTTGTCCCACAAAAGGAAGCTCGTAGAAATTCTATGTTTGGTAGGGTGACAAGGAGCAGAGCTAGAAATTAAGCAAACAGTTCACAAGCGCAGCCGCAACCTTTTCCCGCTGTGCCCTAGGCATTCCACACGGAGCCGTTCCTGACTTGACAAGTGTTGGGGTTCACACCCATGCACCACCCCAGTTGGGAGCATATTCTGTAGACACACGATGTGGGAGGATCCAGATGGGTAGAGGCTGACATCGTAGCATGGACGTTGCACTCATTCGGCTTCGAGGGGCTCCCTCCACCTGTACAACCACGCCAGTCCATCTCAGAATGGGAGGACATCAACAACCGCCTCAGAGGATTAGAAATCCGCACTGGTAAGATCCAAAACACGCTTAATACTCGCGTGTAGGATTTGGTCCAGTGGCATCAACAGTAGCAATAACAAATGACGCAAATGAACGTGATGTTGCAGCAACAGCCAGAACAGCGGGCGACCTACTGGTGATACATGGAGTTCAATCCCGGACCGTAGGCAATGAGCAAGCTTGGGGGAGGACCCTCGCAGAGGTAAGTAGTATCCTTTAATTTCTGCATTTTAATTTTCACGTTATTTAATTTCTGCATTTATTAGCATTTTAAAAAAATCAAAAAATATATAATCCAAAAAAATTAAATATGATAAAAACAACAAAAATATTTATTCCACTCTCATATGTGATTTAAGAATGTTTAGTTTCTCCTATGTTGAAATGATGAATAGTTGCTCTGTCTATAATTCATCTATGGCTAGGCTGTAACTTAGTATTACCCAAGATTTAAGTTTGTTGGCTAAAATGTCTCATCCTAAAACTTAAAACTTGTGGGTTGCAAAAGCATGATCCTTTTCTAAGTTGTTGCAAGTTATGATATGGTAAATAGAATATGCTATGACTTTATTCTAAGAGAAATTTGGCATCCAGAGTTTTCAATGCTAAAATCAAAAGTTCCTCAATGATTATGAATTCCTACCATGGTCATATGACATGATTCAAATTCAAACCTTAGTCATATGCTACTTATATTCACATTGAGTTTTGTCAAATTGTTACGACCCTTATTGAGATTCTCGTCATGCACCCGTGATCAAGATCCACATACACCCACAAATAAAATGCTAACTCTTATACTAAGAGTTACGCAAAAATATGCTTATTTTCCATCCACCAAATAAAAACTCCATTCATTTGTCATAAGTCTTTCTCTCTAAAGTTTTCATATGCCAAAAAGAACTATGGAGCTATGCTAAAAAATAGAGAGAGACACATGAAGCTCTCAAAATATTTAAAAAATGGAACACATGAAGGTTCCAAAGTATTGAAAAAAGAGAGATAGCCCATACTTCTAAAGCAATTATCAAAAAGAGAGAAAGTCACGATCAAAGGAGTACCAAAAAGTATTAGGATTATGAAAATATTCCACACACTTGCACATCTTGATCAAAGTGTATGACTTGCATCTCCTTGGATTCGGTTTTTGACTTAGAAATATATATGATGTAAGTATGCCTCTCATTCATACCTACCTAAAACTCCATTCAAGGCCTTTTAGAGATAGAATGAAAAGAAGGCAAAACAATCAAATGCCTTGGTGAGGATCATACACATTGAGCGATTGAAAGCTCTAGTTTGATTTTAGTAAATTGATCAAACCCTAAGTGCTAACCTAGTTTATCAAAGTGATTATAAGATAGGTGGCACATTCCAAGTGGTGGAGCAAATGAAGATTATGACATGATGATGGTGATGCCATGGTGATGATCAAGTGCTTGGACTTGAAAAGAAGAAAGGGAAAAACAAAAGGCTCAAGGCAAAGGTATAAATGGTAGGAGCTATTTTGTTTTGGTGATCGAGACACTTAGTGAGTGTGATCACATTTAGGATCAATAGCCATACTATTAAGAGGGGTGAAACTCGTATCGAAATGCGGTTATCAAAGTGCCACTAGATGCTCTAACTCATTGCATATGCATTTAGGATCTAGTGGAATGCTAACACCCTTGAAAATGTTTGTGAAAATATGCTAACACATGTGCACAAGATGATACACTTGGTGATTGACACATTTGAGCAAGGGTAAGAAACTTCACCGGTGGAGTGTCCACCCATAGAGTGCGGATAGTCCGACAATGCCACCGGTGCCCTATACAGAAAAGATAGGGTTTCACAGAGTGCACCAGACGCTAGCCTCAACTGGACCAGAGCATCCGGTCAGTGGAAGCAGTGAAGACGCTAGCGTCGGTCTTTGACCGGACGTTGGGTCACTTCGTAACCAGACGCTGGTGGGGTGCGTCCGGTCCTACTGATGTGGCAGCGCATAGAGGAGACAGTGAGTGATCGAACGCGTTCGGTCGTGAGTGGAGGCTTACTCGAAGTGACCGGACGCTGAGGTCCTGTGTCCGATCATGATCCAACTGATGTGTCTGATCATAGCTGGAACGTTACTGGAAGTGACTGGACGCTAGGGTCCTATGTCCGGTCGTGGCACGGTGCTGCGTCCGGTCATCACTTGACTGTTGGGATCGGACACTCAGTTTTTGAAGAAAGGGATGACATGGTAGCCATCCGTTGACTGGATGCTGGGGTCCTACGTCTGGTCGATCTGACCAGAGCGTTCGATCGCCCCGAGCAGTACCCAGTGAAGGGGTACAACGACTCTATTTCATGGGGGCTTCTATTTAAGCCCCATGGCTGGCTCAAGCTCACTCTCTTGGTCATTTTGCATTGACATAGCAACCTTGTGATCTTAGCCAAAGCCCTCCCACTCATCTCCATCATTGATTCATCATCTTTGTGAGATTGGGAGTGAATCCAAGTGCATTGCTTGATTGTTTGCATCTAGAGGCACTTGGTGTTCGTATTTCACTACGGGATTCACTCATTACTCTTGGTGGTTGCCGCCACCTAGATGGCTTGGAGTAGCGAGGATCGTTGAGCAGAGGGTGGTGATTGTCTCTGGCTCCGATCATGGTGATTGTGAGGGGTTCTTGACCTTTCCCTAGCGGAGAGCTAAAAGGTACTCTAGTGGATTGCTCGTGGCTTGTGTGATCCTCATCTTGTGTTGGTTGTGGGGCACCCTATTGAGGGTTTGGCGTGTGATGCCAATTGGCACGTGAACCTCCAAGTGAGTGAATCGCCACAACGAGGACTAGCTTGCCGACAAGCAAGTGAACCTTGATAAAAAATCATTGTGTCATCATTTGATTCTGAGGTGATTGGTCTTCATTGGTATTCATTCTTGTGATTGATTGGTTCACTCCTCGACTCGGTGGTATAACCATCTTGCTCACACTATTTACATTACCACAAACTAGTTATCAAGCTCTTCAGTGTAGCTAGTTGTGAGAGCTTCTTAGTTTGGTTAGTGTGGCTCTTTAGTTAGCCTTTGAGAGCACACTAACTTAGTATAGTGACATAGCCATTGGGTGGTTAGAAACTGTAGAAACTAGAATTATGGTAAGTGGCTTGCATTTTTAGTAGGCTAGTGCAACACTTGTTTCGCCTCATAATTGTCTAACCGGTTTGCTAAGTGTTGTTGTAGAAAATTTTAATAGGTGTCGATGAAATATGGTCGGCAGTCTACCTAGGGGTATGCCCAAGGTAGTAGATTATCGGCAGACAGATGCGCAAGCTACAAACAAGATGGTGACGCAAGACAGACACAAGATTTTATCCAGGTTCGGCCACCGTGAAGGCGTAATACCTACGTCATGCGTCTGATTGTATTGTTGTATGTCAATGAGAGATGTTTTTAGAGGGGTCCCCTGCCCGCCTTATATAATCTGAGGGGCAGGGTTACAGATCTAGAAACTAATCCTAACCAGTTACAATTGCCATAGGTGGCCGGATAAGGATTCCTATTCTAACCAACTAGGATCTTGCTTGATCTCCAAATCTGCCTTGATTCCTTGCGCGGGACTCTGAACAGATTGGCTGGGCCACGCATCATCTTCTAACGGGCTAGGTCCTCTGGTCTAGGCCGGCCTAGGCCTAGCCGTAAGGGTATAGGGGTTAATACCCCCACATCTAGTCCCCGAGCGCCATGTATTAAGCTGCGACACGCCGTTCGAACTCCTTCGGCTAATGCAATCCGTCTTCATGTCATCTCCAACTGGTTGAAACATTGACCAATCGAATGTGCCAGTACTCTGGTCAGAACAGAGAGTAGTAGACCACGATTATAGCCAAAGATTCCGGTTGTCCAAAGAATGCATGGTGCTCTAAAAAAAGAAAAAGATTTCTTTGCTTATCAAGTGTGCCCACTTGTATTTCTAAAAAGAAATATAAGTGACCCTTGGACAATAGTAGTTCTAGCCAATAGTCAGAGCGTAGGGGTCAATGAAATAAACACATTCACCGCAAGGTGAAGTGTGCCCACTTAGTCCCTGAGCCTGGTAGTAGGTGACGTAGGCACATGGTGCCAGGGTCTAAAAAGAATTCCTAGTTAAATTGAGAATCCAATCGTTGTACAGGCGATACGAGATGCACCGTTAGGTGCATCGTACCGATATAGTCCCCGAGCTTGCTAGAAGGTGAGGTATGAGCCTTGTAGCAAGGTCTAAATAAATGCCTCTCAACTGTATGTGAGTATAAATCACATGTAACTGAGGAGAGCGGTCTCCAAGCAATATTTGGAGAGTGGTCGGGGCAGTCCCCAAGCACAATAGTAGTCTAGACAGTCCTCGAGCATGAGACTAGTCGGAACAATCCCCGAGCACGGTAGTGCTTTGGACAGTCCCCGAGCACGATGGTGGTCTGGACAGTCCCTGAGCACGATGGTGGTCTGGGCAGTCCTCGAGCACGATGTGGTCTGGATAGTCCCCAAGCATGAGAAGTGTGGCGAAAAACCATATGCCACTTGTGCTATTATCTTTTGTATTTATGTAATTACTTGCCCTACCAAGTCCAATCTGACATGTCTGGTAAAAAAAGTAGACAGGTATAGCATGTCATACTGCCTTCTTGTCTTTTCAAGAAAACAGTTGTGTGGCACCTATAAGTAGGTGCGTCCGCGTGGGCCCTCTCACACTAGTAACGAAGAGGCGCATACACTGATAACGAAGAGGCGCATATACTGATAACGAAGAGGCGCATATATTGGCATAGATCTCGAGGCTGTGAAAACAACCATCTGTGGCGCGTGCGCATGTCTCCCAATAATCTTGGGCAGACGAAACGGTGAGGTCTCTTGGTTAAATACAGTATAGAATTGGAAGTTACTTTTTACTGAACCCCATTACCATTCGTAGCCGCAGCCTTCTTCTTCCTCTTGCCAACCCTAATACCTCTGAAATCACCACCAATCAATCCTCCATAGTTTTCTCATTCATCAGCAAGGCCAGATTCATGGCAAAAAGTGACGCACAGAAGAAAGCAGGAGTCATGGCGAAGGAGTGGTGGAAATCAAGAAGCAACGAGCAGACCATTGAAGACCTCGTCGCCATGGGAGTACTCAACAACAAGGAGCTTGCAGGATGGCATGCGCCAGGGGGCGAAGGGTACCTCGATCCACAACCAGGTGAGATCGTGGTGTTTGAAGACTTCTTTAAGCGGGGATTTGGGGTTCCGGTACATCCTTTCCTTCAGGGCCTCTGTCTGTATTACGAGATTGGGATTTGCTATCTGCATCCCAACTTGATCCTCCTTGTCACCACCTTCATTCATCTTTGCGAAGCATATGGCGGCTTCTAGCCCCATTTCGATTTTTTCACCATCTTTTCTGTCTATGAAAGAAAGGAAGCGGCGGCTCGAAGATAGCCAGAGGTGTGTACCTCAACCTCCATGACGGAATGAAGCCCCAGTACCTGCACTGCCCATGGAACACGTCGCTTGACGACTGGTACAAGAAGTGGTTCTACATCCGTGAAGAGCTAAACACGATCACACTGTGCGACGTGGGGTTCATTTTGGAGAAGAGGACAAGCTGGTCAGAGAAGCCCGAGCACCTGGAACAAATTCCAGAAATATTTGGGATAATCCCATGGAAGAAACTGGACGGTCCAAGCATGGTCGGGAGCTTCATCAGCTGAAGGATCTAGCCCTACCAGAGAAGGGTACATCCCGGCTATGAGTACCAAGGTAGCGCAGACCCAACAAGGACGAGGCAGGAGGCGCTTGACAAGATCAAAGTCAGAGCCAGAATTGGAGAGCTATTTAACTTAGCAGATCCAAATTATGTTAGATTGAGCGACATCGAGCATGCTTTCAAGCTCGCCTGACCTCCCCCAAAGGTAACTCATCTTGCCTTGTACCCATAGTCTCATATTGTAGTAGAAACTTACTGTGTTATCTCCTATTTGTTTCCCAGATTAATGGTCGGGATAGAGCGACAGTGTTTGTGTTGCCACCCCCTGGTGTAGATTGGCCGCAAGTTGCTGACCTGACCACCCAGACCAGCGTCAGGGTCGAGGACGTCGACTGGGCCATGCTCAGAGTTGGAGAGGAGGCAGCGGCCAAAGCTGCTGGTAAGCGGCCGGCGGCCAGCAAGCGTCATCAGGCGATCTTTACTTTGTTGGACGATGACACAGAGGAGGGAGAGGATGCAGACATCTTCCAACTCATCCCTTGAAAGAGGAGGCAACTGGAGTCGATGGAGCAAGGTGGCTCCTCCGTGCCGGTGGGGCCTACATCGCCGACCACTATAGTGCGAAGGACAAGCGGTGGAGGGGTCAAGCACCAAGACCTAGCAGTGGTGCTGGATGTAGAGGGTGACCAGGTGCCACCTGCACAGCATGTGGAGCAAGCACGGCCGAAGAGACATGCCTTCGCCACATCATTCCACACTTCCAACATGTAAGTATTTGTAACCTTGATACAAGCTAGCAATTTGTATTGAATATGGTTGCCTTCTGAACTTATCTCGGTTGTACTAGTTCGGCGTCCATTGAAAATCTGGACCAACTAGCCGGGAGCAGTGTGGCTCCGCCAGCAATTCCAGAGAAGACTGCCCAGCAGCCGACCATCGAGGAACCCATGACAAAAGGTCTGTCGGGGCCTCAGCAAACAAGTAATCAAACAACAGTCCCCGAGCAGGGGGTCGATGGAAGAGCCAAGCCAAGCACAAGTGCTCCGAGCACTAACCCTGCTGAGGGCAACACCTCAGCACCAAGGGTAACGGAATAGACCAAGGAGCAGCGGTCGGAGGTGAGAGCACAGAGCATGTTTGTCGATGTTGCAGCCCGCAGAAAGGCCATAGTGATCGCAGAAGCTGCTAACTCTGGACCAGCACCGATACCCGAAGAAGAGACCGAAGAGGACGAAGTAGAAGAGGTCCTAGGCCGTCCACAGGACAAGCGACAACATGTGTATGTGTCACGTTGGCGGAACGACCAGTGGGTTGTTCATGAGGAAATCCCAGAGGTCGAAGAGACCAAGAAAGTTGAATGAGCGGCGAAACGATTGGTGACGGAGGTCCAGGTATGCTTTGCTTCACCACCTGATTTTGCTGTCTAGTCAAACTTTCTTACTTATCTTTTTGCACACAGGACTTAATGAAGACCGTAAGGTACCATAAGAAATGCTTCGACCAGATCGAGGGGATCACTGCAAGCAATAAAGAGCTGACGGCGGAAGTGGAACGCTTGTGCCACCAACTTGAAGCCGCCAACCATAAGAGGACGGAGCAAGAGTCCTAGAACCAGAACCTAGTCGTCCAGCTCAGTAACAAAGAGCAAGAAAGAACAAGTAAGTAGTCACTTTATCATGATGAGTGCATGACAAGTGTTGTTGCGTTTGTTGGTAGTAACAGCTGTAGTGCAGGCTTAGAAGCCGAAGTGGTCCGTCTCCGAGAGGAGAACAGTCGTGCGGTCATGGAGTGTGATCGCCTAAAGGAGGACAACAGAAAACTGGTGCACGACCAGTCACAGCTCCGAGACCACACGACCAAGATGAAAGAGGAACTAAAAAGTAAGTTTTCCAAACCCCTTTGCTCACTTTAGTTGCCTGCCTTATCTTGTCATGGTATGACGTTTTAATAGCTTGTGCGGTTTCTAGTTTTGAAAGTCAATGCCAAGAAACATCTAGAGGTCATGATGAAAGACCATGATAGCTGGAAGACATAGTGCCAAGAGATCACCAAGGATCGAGACACATGGAAAAACCGGTGCCAGGAGGTGGCAACGGGCATTTTGTCGGTCCTTAACCTTATCGATCCAGCGCTTACAGAAGACGTGCCAAGGACGCCATAGCTTGGACTGGTCGATAGATGCCGAAAGGCATAGGGATGGTTCTAGGAGTTCGTGAAGGAGGCAGGTGAGTACATAGGCGCACATGTGCTAAGCATGGTACGTGCTCATTACCCCTTGATCGATCTCAAGCGCCTAGAAGCTAGATACTCGAAGGAGGTAGATCCAGACAAGGCCGAGGAGCTTTGGATGACCCAGCTGGACTTGTCGGCAAAAATAATTGGCGACATTAACCTATGTGGAGGCAGGACAACACCTGTATAGGGTACGGCAGCAACAAGTCAGCTGGAAGCACCGTCATTTTTAAGCCAACCATCGAAGCCTACGGTCTCGACCAGCCAGGCATCGGCAGGGCCATCTTCTTCAGCTCAACCAGTACAAGAGTCCCCAAGACTCGAGCACGATGTCAGGCCCAGCGAGCAGCAGGTGCCACATGACCTGACCAGCCAGTAGTATAGGCTATAGCTGTAGGAGAAGATGTAGTTGTGTTATTGTAAACTTGGACCTTTTTAGGCAAGCTTGTAATAACATAACTGTATATCTGCATAAGCTTGTTTGTTTTGTAGAAAACATATTTAAGCTTGGATCTTGTGTTGGTGTAACTAAGTGAGAACATGTTAGTGTTCTGTTTAGTTGTACTAGTTTAGTCAACACATCATCCTGAAAGGTTTGTATGGCCCTGGTTTGTCCTGTGGTCGGAGTGTGAGGTGCATAGCCTGTGCACACGTAGACACACACAAGTCAAACCAGAGGGGACCTGCCGATCACTCATAGCGTAGAGAGCAGATCCCATGCACGTGTTGGAAGAAACCGGAGACAGGGCCTGCTCCAAAAACCCGGGAAGGAATGGTGGTCGGTTTTGACTGGTTGAGTTAGAATAACAATAGACTTCGAAGTGACACATTAGAGTGGTTGAAGAAATCATAATGGCTTTATTGAATTAAATCAAAAGTACAAGGGGAGTACATATCTTAGTAGTTAAGCATAGAAACGCCTAAGCTTGTCGATGTGCCACGAATTGGGTACGTCTGTACCATCCAGGTGAGCTAACCTATAAGACGTTGGTCGTGTAACCTCCTTGATCATGAAGGGCCCTTCCCATGGAGTTGCTAGTTTGTGGACACCAGCCTGATTCGTCTTCCACTTCAGGACCAGGTCCCCAACCATGAAGGACCGCTCCTTAACATTCTTGTTGTAGTACCTGCGCAAAATAGCAAGGTATTTGGCTGTACGTATGTAAGAATCGAGCCGCTTCTCTTCTGCACTATTCACTTCTAGCTCCCACACTTCATTGGCCTTGTCTTCGTTGAAGTTCTCTACCCATGTTGATCTGAAGGCTATGTCTGCTGGGAGCACTGCCTCAGCACCGTAAACCATAAAGTATGGTGATACGCCGGTATTGCGACTAGGCTAGGTTCTGAAGCCCTAGACCACGGCTAGTAACTCTTTGAGCCATCTTTCGGGAGCTTTGTCATTTTCTCTGTACATCCTCTTCTTAAGTGCATCCAAGATCATACCATTTGCCCACTCGACCTGTCCATTAGCTCTAGGGTGCGCCACCGAGACGTATTTTACTACTATGCTCCTTTCATCGCAGAAGTCCCAAAAAGCGTTCTCGGTGAACTGAGTACCCAGATCAGTGATGATGCTATTGGGTATGCCGAAGTGGTGGATGACCTAGTCGATGAACGTGATGGCTTTTTCTGAAGATGCCTGTACCAGAGGCATGTACTCTATCCACTTAGAAAATTTATCGATCAGCACAAAGACACACGTAAATTTCCTAGGAGCCAGCTTGAAGGGCCTAATCATATCCAGTCCCCAGCATGCGAAGGGCCAAGAGGTTGGTATTGTTTGAATCTCATGTACTAGTACATGGATTCTCTTGGCGAAGAACAGACAACCCTCACAATGGCAGACTAGCTTCTCTTCATCGGCTACAGCTGACGGCCAATAGAACCCTGCTCGGAAAGCCTTGCCAACCAGCGTTCTCGAGGCTGTGTGGTTGCCATAGGAGCCAGAGTGGATTTGGTCTAGGAGATGTTTGCCATCCTCCTGGGTTATACACTTCATTAGGATTTCCTCCTTTGCGTTCTTGCGCCACAATTTGCCATCGACGAGCAGATACTGCTTACTGCGACGCATCAGGCATTCATTTTCTGTCCGATTGGTGTAACCGCTACCATCTGTCAGGTACTTGATGAAAGGTACTCTCCAGTTAGGCTTCTTAGTGGTCAAAGGTGGTTCGATGGTGTTTGACGCCAGAACCATAGCCACCAAAAGCTGGTCTGGAGGCTTGTCGACCGTGGGATCTTCCTCTTTGATGGAAGGCGTGAGCAGGTCTTGAACAAATACGCCATGTGGGACTTTAGCTCAGGATGATCCTAACTTTGACAGCGCATCTGCTGCTTGATTTTTGTCCCGGACCACATGTGTGTACTCGATGCCATAGAACTTGCCTTCCAGCTTTCTGATCGATTTGCTTTCTGATCGATTTGCAGTATGTGTCCATCTTTTTGCTAGTCGTATCCTAGTCCTTATTGAGTTGGTTGATGACCAGAGCCGAATCTCTGTAGACATAGAGACATTTGACACCGAGCTCGACCACAATGTGCAGACCATGCAGGCATGCTTCATACTCGACGGTGTTATTAGACGCTAGGAAATAAATCCTGAGGACGTATCGGAGCTGCTCCTTGGATGGTGACACGAAAGGACTCCTGCTCCTACACCGTCGATGTTGAGAGAGCCGTCGAAGTACATCTTCCAATACTCATCGAGCCCCTGAGAGGTAGGTGTGCTTAAATCTATCCACTCGACAATGAAATCAACAAGTGCTTGAGATTTGATTGTAGTACGGCTTGCAAATTCCAAGGAGAAAGGGCATAGCTCCATTGCCCATTTGACGATGTGCCCATTTGCATCCTTGTTGCGAATGATGTCTCCCAGAGGGTACTCGGTCATGACCACCACACGGTATTCGTCGAAGTAATGTTTCAACTTTCAGGATGTTATTAGTATGGCGTAGATTAGTTTCTGAATCTGTGGGTACCTGGTCTTCGATTCATTGAGTACCTCACTGATGAAATCATAAAATAGATTGGTCGCTGTACCTTGTAGACATGGCTAGGCTCGTCACGCTCGACCACCATGGCAGTGGAGACCACTCGATTAGTTGCCGCAATGTAAAGCAGGAGGGTTTCGTCTTCTCTAGGAGCAGTGAGGACCAGAGGTGATGTAAGGTATTGTTTTAGCTATGTGAAGGCAGCGTCTGCTTCCTCCGACCACTCAAACTTCTCGGATGCTTTGAGCAGCTTAAAAAATGGTAATCCTTTTTCGCCTAATCTTGATATGAAACGACTGAGGGCGGCCATGCATCCGATAAGCTTCTGAACATCCTTCACCTTTTTAGGCGGCTTCATGTCCAAGACAGCTTTGACTTTCTCTAGGTTAGGGCGTATGCCATCGTGACTGACGACGTTGCCAAGTAGTATACCAGAAGGAACACCAAAGATGCACTTCTTTGGGTTTAATTTCCATTGGAATGTATTAAGGGCTGCAAAGGTGTGTTTGAGGTTGTCAACAAGGGTACATGCTTCCTTGGTTTTGACAAGTACGTCATCAACATAAGCCTCGACAAGGTCATCTTTTATCTCGTCTTTGAGGTAGGCATGTATGGCGTGTTGGTAGGTAGCCCCGACGTTCTTAAGCCTGAACGACATGGTTGTGTAGCAGTAAGCGCCAAAAGGCATGATGAAGGATGTCTTGATCTGGTCATCCTTTTTGAGAGCGATCTGGTGATAACCAGAGTAGCAATCGAGAAAGGAAAGCGGCTCGCAACCGGTAGTTGAATCTACGACCTCGTCTATGCGAGGTAAGCCAAAGGGGTCTTTAGGGCAGTGTTTGTTGAGATCAGTGTAATCAACGCACATTCTCCATTCATTATTCTTTTTGCGTACAAGAACCGAGTTGGCTAACCACTCCAGATGATACACTTCTTTAATAAATCCGGCTGCCAAAAGCTGTGTAACTTCTACCCTAATAGCCTCCTTTTTGTCGTGAGCGAAACATCGTTGCTTCTGCTTGATAGGTTTGGCCTTGCCGTCGGCATTTAAGGAGTGCTCGATCAAGTTCCGAGGTACACCGGGCATGTCAGCAGGTTTCCATACGAACACGCTCACATTGCTCCTCAAGAACCTAATGAGCGCGTCTTCCTATTTAGGATCCAGGTTGGCCCCGATAAGGGCCGTTTTGCTGGGATCGCCATCGACCAGCTGGATCGCTTTGTACTCTTTGGACTTTACGTTCTTGCATGGGGCCTCGAGCTCTAGGATCTCTAGGTGGTCGGCTAGGGTCTTCTTGGCGTCGAGCGTGGTCTCAGCCATGCGAATAGAGAGATCATGAGCCTCTGCTATTTTGAAGCTGTCATCCTCATAGGTGAAAGCTGCGTACACATTGCCCTTCAGAGTTAGAACCCCCTTCTCAGTAGGCATCTTGAGCACCAAATACCTATAGTGAGGTATGGCCATGAACTTGGTGAGTGCCGGTTGACCAAGGATAGCATGGTAGGTGCCTTCGAAGTCAGCGACCATAAAGTTGACGTAGTCGGTGCGGAAGTGGTCTGGGGTACCAAATTGCACAAGTAGCGTGATCTGCCCAAGAGGAGTAGAGCTCTATCCAGGGAGAACACCCTAGAACTGTGCCTCATATGGCTTGAGATCAGCCTGGGTTATCTTCAGAGCTAGCAAATTGTTCTTGAACAGTATATCAATGGAGCTGCCACCGTCAATCAGCACTCTATCAAACTGGACCCTGTTGATACAAGGATCGAGGACCAGAGGAAAATGTCCTAGCTTAGGTATTGTGGCCCATTGGTCCTTTCTGCTGAAGGAGATCTCATGGTGAGACCAAGGAGGGAGCCGTGGATCAGCGATGAGGTTGTCGGCGTTGGCCATGTTCAAGCAAGCGTGGGCGAGCAGCTTGCATTCCCATTTGGTCTCGATGGACACTTTGCCTCCAATGATGGTGTGGACGTGATCGGTTGGCTTAACGTACTTGTGACGGGGATCTGCGTCTTCATCATCGTTGTCCTCGTTGCGCTGTTCCCCTGCGTTGTTAGGCTTGTCGGATGTATTCAGAGCCTGTTGACGCGTGTAGATAGATTTGAGAACGCGGCAATTCTCCATGGTATGGTTCGACTTGGGGTGGAGCTAGCAAGGTCCTTTCAATGCTTTGGCGTAGTCTTCTTCATAGTTGTGACATCCGCCACCTTTCTTAACGGTGTTGACCTCGCCGTCGTCTTCCCGAGCATGTTTGCCCTTGTAATCGTCACGGCGATTATGCCACTGATTACGCTGGTCATGGTGGTCGCGGGGGTCGTTGCGCTGGTTACGGCGATCAAAATTGTCATTCCGTCCATGGTTGCCGTGGTAGTCATCGCGGTGTGGGGGTGGTCGGAGCGTGGAACCCTTGCTGCTTCTTCAATGATTATCTTTTTAGCATCGTTGGCATCCGTATATTTCTTGGCAGTGGCCAGGAGCGCTATGACTGATTCAGGCCTCTTGCGGAGGAGCTTGTCCCGTAGGGCATCGTGGAAGCGAAGACCAGTGATGAAAGCCTCGATTGCCTCATTGTCGGAGATTGATGGGACCTTGATACGCATCTCTGAGAAACGCCGGATGTACTCGCGTAGTGGCTCATCTTTTCGGTCTCGAATCCGCTGTAGATCATATTTGTTGCCGGGTTGCTCGCAAGTAGCAATGAAGTTGTCGATGAAAGCTTGCTTGAGCTCTTGCCAAGAATCAAAGTAGTTCGCCGGCAAGCTGACCAGCCATTGGTGACCTACATGGCCGACAGCGACTGGGAAGTAGTTAGACATGACATGCTCATCAGCCATGGCTGATCTACATGCGGTTTCGTAGAGCATGACCCATAATTCAGGGTTCTCCTTGCCGTCGTACTTCTGAAGTTTTTCGAGCTTGAAGTTCTTGGGCCATATGACTTGGCGAAGGTGCGGAGTAAACTGCTTCAAACCCAGAGGGCCATGGGCAGTATCATATTCCATACGGCGATAGCTTTCGTGGGATGCACGATCATTGACTCTTTGGTTGATGCAATCGCGCAGATCGCATTCTCCGAGGTAATGGCGGAGATCGTTATTGCCATCATGGTGATCTCGGTTGCCACCCTGATTAACCCTACAACCGTGGTTATCACGGCGATTATCGCGGTTGTCTCGGCGATTGTCGTCCCGACGGTGGTTGTCATCCCGACCACCATCATGGCCACTGTTTCCGCCTTGACGGTTGTCTGATGGGTCGTTGTTGCGCGAGCCACGTTGGTTGGGTGGCTGTGAGCGACTTGAGTACTAGCGGCTGTGGCTTGATTCGACTGAGACGGATGGAGCCTGGGCTTGATTTACAATCTCTGCGGTCTGGGCCATAGCAGCCGTCAGGTAAGCTTGTATATCATCACGAACTGCCTGTGTTTCTAGGGTATTGGGTAGTCGTTGCATTGTCGCCATAGCAACAGCTATGTTGGCGCTTGGAGTCCTGAAGACCTACTTGTCCCCCACCCTGTCAAAGGCATTGTTAAGGTCATGTGGCTGGACCCTTATGTGTCGGGCCTCCTCTTCTACCTCAGCTTTGATTTGTCGGTGATTAAACCGGTCAATATTGCGTGCTTCGCGTGCTAGCCTTTCTTGTTCTGTTTCGCCGACTACCGGTGGTTCGTCATTACTGACAACATTGATCAAGCCTCCTCGCCTTGGTGGGAAGGATGGGAATCGTGGGAATCCCAGGGCGTGGTCTGGGATATCCAGATCGTATTCAACGCCTTCATCGTCATGATGCTGGAGCTCGGTGTGAACGGAGGCATTAGATGCGATGCCGAATGAGGAGCTTGAGCCACCCTCTTGAACTGTGTGGACCGATCCTTCTTGATAATCCTCAATCTAGACCATGTTGACGAAGTTGCATAGGCCATAGGGCTGGGCCTGGTGGTTCTCCATTAAGGCTTCGTACTCGGAGAGCCGGAGACCCGTCACAGGGGCTGGCCGGCGATAAATAGAGTGCCCTTCAGGAGTAGATGTGACCACGAGATCCATACCAAGTCGTGCAGGACGACTAGCTCGAGCTAGTCGGGTAGATCTGTTGTGGATCATAGTTACCTGCTCATTAGGTTGACTTTGAATCGAACTTACTAGAGCCAGGGTTTCAGCAAGTTTGGTGCCGACCCGATCGATGGAGTCAAGCAGGTCAGTGTTGTCGATCTACCTCCCTTTGTAGCGGGGAAGCGGATGATGGGTTGTCGATGTGGCTAAAGACGATGCTGGCATGGTCGGAGCCAGATCCACTATGGTCGAAGCCGTAGCCGATGTAGGTGAAGCAGTGGTCGACGCAGATTAAACCTGTGCCTCCTCTGGGGTCATGGCGATGAAGTCGTCGGAGCCAGTGGTCCAGGTGATCTGGCCGATGGTGAACGTAAGGCCGTTCGGCGTAGCCATGGAACCGGGGATGATGACCATCTTATTCGCCTAGAGAGCAGTATGCATACCCCCCTACCTGGCGCGCCACTGTCGACGAAATATGATTGGCAGTCTACCTAGGGGTATGCTCAAGGTAGTAGATTATCAGCAGACAGATGCGCAAGCTACAGACAAGATGGTGACGCAAGACAGACACGAGATTTTATCCAGGTTCGGCCACCGTGAAGGCATAATACCTATGTCCTGTGTCTGATTGTATTGTTGTATATCAATGAGAGATGTTTTTTAGAGGGTCCCCTGCCCGCCTTATATAATCCGGGGGGGGCAGGGTTACAGATCTGGAAACTAATCCTAACCAGTTACAATTACCATAGGTGGCCGGATAAGGATTCCTATTCTAACCGACCAGGATCTTGCTTGATCTCTAAATCTACCTTGATTCCTTGCGTGGGACTCCGAACAGATTGGTTGGGCCGTGCGTTGTCTTCTAACGGGCTAGGCCCTCTGGTCTGGGTCAGCCCAGGCCTAGCCATAAGGGTATAGGGGTTAATACCCCCACAATAGGCTATTCACCCCTCTATCCATTAGGACCTTTCAAGTGGTATCGGAGCCAAGGTCAAAGAGAAGTTTGTAAGTTTCAAGATGAAGAAGGATGAGAGTGTGTCGAAGATGTTTCATAGGCTTCAAGTGCTTGTCAATAATCTCAAAGCACTTGGAGAAGAGGTGAAGGACAAAGACTTCTCCCACAAGTTCTTGAGATGCTTGCCTTCAAGATTTGGCACATTGGTCACTATTCTAGTGAGGAGTGGTTTGGACACCATGACACCAAACCAAGTGTTGGGAGATATAATAACCAATGATACATATAGAGATGATGATGAGAAGGAAGAAAAGAAGGAGAAGAAAGATGAGAAGAAGGATGAGAAGAAGAATAGTGTGGAATTCAAGGCCACATCATCCAAGGGCAAGGCAAATCAAGATACATCAAGTGAAGATGATGACTCATGGGATGATGATGATGAGAAGATGGCTCTCTTTGTCAAGAGATTTGGCAAGTTTAAGATGAAGAAGGGCTACCATGCTAGAAGGAAGAAATCTTCATCCAAGAACAAGGAAGTGTCAAGAAGATGCTTCAATTGTGGAAGCAAAGATCATCTTGTTGCTCAATGCCGATGCAATAGTGACAAAGATGATGACAAGAACAAAAAGAAGAATGACACGAAGAAAAAGAAAGTGAAGAAGGACAAGATGACCTTCAAGAAGAAGAAGGGTGGTTCATATGTGGTCACTTGGGATAGTGATGCTTCCTCAAGTGATGATGACAAGACCACCAAGAAGAAGGCACTTGCAAGCATTGCTATCAATGAGAAGCCTTCTCTCTTCGACACACCATCATGCTTCATGGCTAAGGCCACTAAGGTACAAACTTGTGATGATGGAAGTGATGAGGAACATGATAATAAAAATGACAGTGATAGTGATGATGATGAACCTACTAAAGATGAATTATTTGACATGCTAGAAGATGCTAAAGAACACTTTGACATTAAGAGAAGGGAATTCAAGAGCTTGAATAAGGAAGTAAAAGCCATTAAGCAAGCCCTTGATGAGCTCAAAGCAACTCATGAGAGGCTAGAAGAAGCCCATGAGAAGCTTGGCAAGGCTCACAAGAAGCTTGAAAAAGCTCATTCTTCTTTGCTTAATGAATAAAATAAGAAGGATGTTGAGACTTGTATTATAGGGTTAACTTGTGACCTAATTGATGAATCATTATCTATGCCTATCGTTGTTGCTCTCACTAATACTTCTTGTAGCACTTCTACTTCCACCTCATCTAGTAGTGATGGTTTCACTTGTGATGCCTCACTAATGGTTGAGAATGAGACCCTCAAGAAGGAGGTCAATAAGCTCACTTATACCTTGGCTAAGGCCTATGGTGGTGAGGATCGCTTGCTTATGTGCTTGGGTAGCCAAAGATCTTCTCTCTACAAACAGGAATTGGGCTATATCCCCAAGAAAGGCAAGGCGGCCTTTGCTCCTCACAAGACTAGTTTTGTGAAGAACAATGGTCGGTTTTGCACTAGTTGGAAGCAAGTTGGTCATAAAGAGCATGAGTATAAGAATAAGAGCAAAAATACTAATGTATCCTCCATTAAGCTTGATTCTTTCTATATGCTTACCAAAGGTGCAAATGGTGTAAAGTCTAGGTTCATTGGTAAACCATGGATGGGCTCAAAGAAGAAAGTCATTTGGGTGCCAAAGAGCTTGGTCACTAACCATCAAGGACCCAAGCAAGTTTGGGTACCTAAATAGAATTGATCTTCTTTTGTAGGTCAATTACAAAGCTGGAGGAAGGCATTGGGTTCTTGATAGTGGGTGCACTCAACACATGACCGGTGATACAAGAATGTTCAACTCAATCAATACCAATGGCAATGATGATTATGATAGTATCACATTTGGTGACAATGGAAAAGGCAAGGTCAAATGTGAAAGTGCATCTAGCCCTTTAGTGGGTTTTGGATGATTGAATGAAAATATGATTAAAGGTCTAACCCGTTTGCTAAGTGTGGACAGGTAATAGGTTATCTCATAGGTACTTAATGAAAGCCAAAATAATGTGTTGTTATATAAACAATCTAGTTCAAGCATAAGACAACAATGCAAATAGAATTCATGCAAAGGCTTATTTATTATGGGATTTCCATGTACTGTATGAAAGCAAGCTCGTAAGAATTAATTAATGAGACATGAGGGATTGCATATGGAATGGTCTCATATTTGAAGCTTGCTAAATTGAAATGAAAAAGATAACAATACAAATGAATGGATGATTCAACACAAGATGTGACTTGATGGCTTGAGATGGTGAAGATAGCAAGGAAAGGCTTTGTGGTACTAAGCAAGGGTGAAGGGCAAGCGATGGCTTAGCGGCTGAAGAACCTAGCTAGGGTGAAGAAGAAAGTACTTGCATTTAGTTGAGGTACTAATCAAGCTATGATAGTCATGTCAATGTGAATGATCAAATCACTATTGGAGTGTTTGATGGAAGTGACTTGATACATTTGGGATTATTCAAATTTGATGAATGGAATCAAGTCACGTGCTCAAGATGGCTATGCTCAAGTGAAAAAATCAATATCAACATGTTGGCACCCTCACTTGATGAAGATTGCAATACACGGCTTCGATTGAAAGAGATCATCTCAAGAGGTTTAAATTCGTTATACTCTTTAAATTTGAGTTAATAGGAATGTCGTACTATTAAGAGGGATGCATCATGTTGATAGATAATGGTTCATAAGTGCTCAAGCCAACCCATGTGAGTTTTGAGTATTTGAGAGATAAAAGAGCTAATCTGTTTTTGTTGGTCTGGCAATACCGGACGTGTCCAGTATTTATATCGGACGTGTCCGGTATGTGCCCAGCTATGATAAAATTCTTTTTGTTCTCGGGTTGGTTCGTCGGGAGTTTTGATGTGGGTCGGAAGTTCCGACGGTCGGGAGTTCCGGCATTGGTTGGGAGTTCTGACGTTTCGCGCTTCACTGACTCAGAGGTTCACTATCCTGGTCATATCGGACGTGTCCGGTATAGACGACCAGAGGCCAACGGCTAGTTTTCAAAATGCCTTGAGGGTCGGCGAGAAGGGTTCGAAACTTCACCGGTGGAGTGTCCGCCCATAGAGTGCGGACAGTCCGACAGTGCCACCGGTGCCCTGTACAAAAAAGACAGGGTTTCACAGAGTGCACCGGATGCTGGTCACGTAGTGACCGGACGCTGGGGTCCTGTGTCCGGTCAGTGCAACACAGAACGTGCAGGCATCGGTCTTCGATTGGACGCTGGCGTTGAAAGTGATCGGACACTGGCTGGGTACGTCCAATCACGCTAGTGTGGCGACGCACAGAGGAGACAGTGAGTGATCGGACACTGGGCAAGTTCGGTTGGGGGTGACCGGACACGTCCGGTCACAAGTGGAACCTTACTGGAAGTGACCGGACGCTGGGGTCCTACGTCCGGTCATACACTGTGCTGCTCTGGTCACAACTTAACTGTTGAGATCGAACGCTCAGTATTTGAAGCGATGGATGATGTGGCAGCTATCCGTTGACTGGACGCTGGCAGGGTGCGTCCGGTCGATACGACCAGAGCGCCCGGTCGTCCTGAGTTTTGCCCAGTGAAGGGGTAACAGCTAGTTTAGCCCATGGGGCTATAAATAGAAGGTGGTCTCGGCCATGGCTGGTGCTGAGCACCTGGGGGGACTTTGTGTCCATGCTTGAGAGTGCTTGGGAGCCCTCCATCTCACATATATTTGATAGTGATCATTCGATTGTGTGAGAGAGCGATTCTAGTGCGATTGCATCGTGAGGTTGCATCGAGTGGCACTAGGTGATCGAGTTGCAAGCCAGTGGTGCTTGTTACTCTTGGAGGTTGCCACCTCCTAGATGGCTTGGTGGTGGTCTCTGTAGAAGCCCGCAATAAGCTAGTGCGGTGCTCCGGAGAAGAGCTTTGTGAGGGGCATTGTGCTCGCCCCACGGGAGCCGCAAAGAGCAACTCTAGTAAAGCGTGTCATTGAGCTACCCTCACTTTTGGGGTAGGTTCTTGCGGTGCCCGACGTGCGGGCTTGGCGGGTGATACCAATTAGCCGTCGAACCACCAAGTGAGCGGTCGACACAACAGGGACTAGCGTGTTGGCAAGCACGTGAACCTCGGGAGAAAAATCACCAGGTCAATTTTGTTCTTCCCGTTGGTTTGCATCCTCATTACACAAGCTTGTAATTACTTTCATATACATTGTGCTTGTGTAGTTGCTCTTATAATTAGTTTGCTTATATAGCTCACTAGTTACCTTCTTGCTTGTGTAGAAGTAGCTCCCTCATGTGACTAATTTGGTTTGTGTAACCTTGTTAGTCACATTGCTTAGTTTGTGTAGCTAAGTATTTGTGTCTCTAATTTGGCATTGGTTGCCTTGTTATTGAGCATTGCTAGTAAGTCTAGGTGGCTTTGTACTTTTGCTTACTAGCATGTGTAGGAGCTCTCTCATTGCTTGAAGTATTAGTGGCATAGGTTTGTATGACCTTGCTTCTAGAATTGGTTAGGTGAGCTCTATCTAGCCCGGCACCTTAATTGCTTAATTAGGATCTTTGCAAGGTGCTAGAAAACATAGATAGAGGGGTGTAGTCTTGGCTAGACCGATAGATTTAATTCCGCACTTATTTCAGTTAGCCGGCGCAATTAAGATTTAGAAATGACTATTCACCCCCCTTTAGTCGTCATCTCGACCTTACAACATGGATCAAGAGGGAGCAAGATTGAAGAATGGAAAGGGATTAAAATTCTTGGACATGAGAAAGATTGAAGAATGGAAAGGGATCAAAATTCTTGAACATGACAAGCACATATGTAGGGGAAGCTAATACTATCAATTCGGGTTTGTATTACTTGTCCAGATTCTTTACACATGGTAAAAATGCTTGGGCAAGCAACTCAAATCCAAAAATGAATTTAATTCATATCTTTGTGAAGATTGTCATCAATTACCAAAAAAGGGAGAGATTGAAAGCCCTAGTTTAGTTTTGGCTAATTGATAAAACCATTGTGGACAAACCTTCTCTCTAAGTGTTGTGATTGAAGTAAGGTTGGTTCACACCAAGGTGGAGCTAGATGGCACTCATAGTGATGGAGATGGCCAAAAGATGGTGATAAGTGCTTCAACTTGGAAAAGAAGAAAGAGAAAAACAAAATTGGCTCAAGGCAAAGGTATAAAATCTAAAGCCATTTTGTTTTGCCGGTCAAGACGCAATAGAGTGCGTGATCGGATTTTGGATAGATAACCGTACTATAAAAAGGAAAATCTTTAATCGCAATGATTATCTAGTGCCACTAAGTGTGTCTCATTTGCATATACTTTGCGCTTAGTGACGTGGTGAGATGCATGAGAAAGCCCAGGGAAATTCCTTGTGAAAAGCTATCTCAAGCGCTAAAATTAGTTTGTTGACTTTGGGAAAAGATAGCACTTGTTTTGGGTATGTTGTGCAGTTTAACAAGAAATTCTTATTCACAATGCTAATTTTTCCAGGCAGGAGTTCTATGTTGGAATGGCCTGTCTAACAAGAAATTTGTGCTGTCCGAACTAAAAATTCCAGGGAGTGTGGAGCGCTTCCAGGGGAGTGTGGAGCGCTGGGGTGCTGCTGCTGTGTACGCGTTGCTTTGTTGGGCCTGCCGCTTGCATGCACGCGTGGAGACCAGCTTGCAACCGTTGACTCTGAGAGAGGGAGGCGTCGCTCCAAAGCCCGAGTGAAAAGGAAATTTTTGCCTCCCGTGGGGACCGCCTCCTGCTTATGCACGTGAGCCGCTCGTTTTCAGGAATGCGGAGAGGGAGGGAGCGCAGGATGCAGCTGCCAGTTTGGCTCGTTGTCGCATGACATTCGCTGGCTCGGTGCGTGGAACCTATGGCTCAGAGAGGAGGGGCGCGTTTGTGCGTTGCTTTTTGTGTCGTTCGCTGCTTATGTTTCGTCCGAGTGGAACGGGAGAGTCCGCCTAGGCCCGTGCGGGTCCGTTGTGCCTGGCGCGAGAGCGCTGTCCAATGCTCATTTATCGTGTGCGGGGAGACAGCTCATGGGTTCGGGTCCATACGCCGTTTGTTCCCATGCGCTCGACCTCCAATACCACTTGAAAAGGTTCTAAATGGTCAGAGGGGACGAATAACGTAATAAAAATTTCTATAAAACACTAGAGCAAAGTATCAAAACACTAGAGCAAAGTGTGAGACAATAAGATGACGATAAAACGATTTTGCTCTAGCTCTACTTTACCAAATGCATGCCACCTTCCAAGTGCTAGTTACTATGAACTCTATGTTAATATCACACAAACAATTAATAGGTTGCAACTATAACATATAATTTGGAACGAAGGGAGTAGTTTAAAAAGATCCAATTCTCCCATCCCATGACATATATGGGAATATGGGAGAGGCCTAACATCGCATCATGAAACAAGTAATAAATAAATGACATGCTGACACATGAGCCATTCACAAAACATAAGCAGACTTCTGAGGTTGAATATACATGTACATTATTAGTCTGAGGTTACAGCAAGTATTCACAAAACAAGCACGGTATTTTGTTAAAAAATACTGCTGTTGGGCGCTCAACATCGGCAATAAACAGCCTTCATGCTAACAACAGATGTGAATACAGTAAGAGCCACCGGTAGTCACAACCCATTTGGAGACAAGGCAGCTCTTGGTTCACTAAATTAACTAATAAATCAAAGATCTGGTTAACCACATAAGGCTACAAGATAATGCTTATGAAGTTAACTACATAGCAGGAGGCTAAACCTAAATGCCTGTACAAACATGAAATGCCTTACGACTCATCGAGGGTTCATTTCACAAGTCAGAATAGATGTAAGACACACAACAACAAAACATGCAGTTCTGTTAGTACATAGCTACAACTCCTAAACATGGTAATTCATGTGCGGATGGCCTATTGGAAGGCGCCAGTTAGCAATATTTGTCTATCCACTTTCTTTCGGCACACATAATTCAATCGATTTCCTTCCACATAATTAATGTGAAAAGACGCCATACTAGCAATAGGGCCTATTTCACAAAACCTGCCCTTAACTAAGTGAATGAATTCACGCATGTGGCCTCCACGATGACATGGGCTCAATGGGTCAAATCTTCAAAGAGCCCCATTTGCATCAAATTTCCAATTTCGGTGCAGCCATGCCTGCCCCTGTGGCTCCGTCATGATTAATGGCCGGCCCCGCTTGCTGTATTTGCTTTGTGCTTTTGTGCATCGAGCTTCCAAGAATATTCTCCAAACATCCCAAGAAGAAGCCACCAGGATGCTACTTCTGTCATCCACCAGGTCCTTCAACTACATGCTGACTACATTGCTTCCTTTTGGACATGGAACTACGGCGAGTGTAAACATATCTCTCTGGAGGGCTCTTGTTCTTCAACAAAGCTGGGTGAGAAGTAGCCATGACAAGCTCCTTTTGATATATTTCCCTACGCTGCAATGTAATGTAAAGCATCAGAATCGATGAGGATAAAATGGAATGCGAACACTTCATAAAATTGTGCAAATACAGATGCAAAATCAACCATAAAAATGTAAAACCTTTTTATCTATTGGCTTCTTTTCTACATCCCGTGACTCCAGTAAGGCAGTAGCTGGTGTTCCAGGAAGACTCTTGAATGCAAGTGATTCCCCATCATCCAACTTCCGTTTGTATGATACTGTTGATGTGGAACTGTCAGCGGTGTTCCTATCAGTGTCCCTGTTATGCAGAGAAAACCTGATGGTATGTTTTTTGGTAACTGTACTGTCCACTGTGACATCGTCCGATCTCACTGTGACATCATCGGACCTTTGAATTGTTCCACCATATGATTTGTTATTAACAGAAGTAGTCGCAGATTCTGAACTTGCTCCAGGTCCAGAAGCATAACAAGAAGTCCACGAAGAAGAGACAGCAGTTATCCTCCTTGCAGCAAGTATGTCATGTGCACATCCAACCAAATCTTTCTGGTAATCAAGATGAAAAATGTTAGTGTAGAAAACATCAAAATTGATGCAGTAAGATCAGTTGACCACAACAGAAATCCAAGTGTTACACATTTGGTTTCACAAGCTATAAGGTCTCTACTTTTCAGATTGATGGGAAGGTTGACAACTGAGATGTTCTAAACTACACATGTCAGCAATAATAACTGACATCAACACTAAAAAGCTGCAATCTTATGGTGCATATACTCATTTACTTGACCCCTACTGTACATTTGGCACGTTTCCTAAACTACACATGTCAGCAATAATAACTGACATCAACACTAAATAGCTGCAATCTTTTGGTGCATATACTCATTTACTTGACCCCTACTGTACATTTGGCACATTTACTAGCACACGGACATCAAAATCATCCTCTCATTGCAATCCAGTGCCTAAAATATTCTATTTTTACTTTTTATGCACATAACGTATTTCAAGAAAATCACAGTTAGAAGAGCATATATTTTTACTTTTCACTTGCCAGACCTCAAAACTACATGGGACAAAGATAGTGTTGTCGACTCCTATGTGGGTCGACAATACAGGCGCCGTCCTAGGCGCCCACCAAGCCCAGGCAACTAAGGGGCTGCGTTAGTTTAGGAAAGAGGCTTTCAGGGAGAGATTATAGGAGATGTGTTTTATTATTGTTAGGCAAGTGCACCTAAACTATAAAGGGCACCTCAGATCTATAATCAGGATTATCAAAGAAAGAATAAACCTCCTACAGGGGCATGGAGTTTCCTTCGATGGTGGCGCCAGAGGACTCTTACATCGCCACCGTCGAGACCCACGACCAGCCTCGTTACCCTCTGCGTTCATCTTCCCAATCCCAGCTACTACTCTACTCTCCCTTGCGCACACCTCCCCACCAGCGCCGTATCAATTTGGTATAAAAAAAACCAGCACTGGGACATCAATCACCATGCCCGGCCCTACGGATCCTGCGGAGATGACAGCGAAACAGGATCGCATCCTGGGGCAGCTTGCCGCCATCAACAACCGGATGGACTCCCACAACACGCGAATTGCGTGGACGAAGAAGTTCCAGTCAGGGGGCAATGAGGGGGGCCTCAATGAGAACTCTGGGCACCTGTGGCGGCCACGGTGGTGGCGGTGACGACGACCACGGCCGTGACTCCTTCCGCGACCATGACACCGGCTACGGCCGTGGCGACATCTAAGACCGCGCCATCTACTTCGACCATGGCGATCCTCGTGATCGCCGCTTCTGTCGCGACTACTTCCCCGGCCAAAGGCCGCTACGGCCGCAATGGCCACTAAGGGCGCGACAATGGTTTCAGCCGTGACGACTGCCATAGCCACGACGATCACTACGGTCGTCCGTGTTCCCCAAAGATCAACTTTCCCTACGGCGAGTCAGATCCCCTGACGTGGTTGAACGAGTGCAACAACTACTTCTGCGCCACCACACCTTGGAGAGAAGGTCTAGATGGCGTCTCTCCATCTGGACGGCAACTCCGTGAATTGTATTGCCAGATGTAGCGGAATTTTTGCCTCATCTCGTGGCCGCGCTTCGTCAACCTGCACTTTGGGCCTCCCATCCACTCCAACTCTCTCGGCGAACTCAAAGCCCTGCAGCGCTCCGGATAGGTGGACTACCAGCGCCATTTTCTCGCCCTGCTATCTCGTCGCGAGCTCACCACGCAGCACAAGATCAACCTATTCACAGGTGGTCTGGGAATGCGGCTAGCCTCCGATGTGGAGCTCTAACGGCCGGCCAACCTCCAAACGGCCATGAGCCTGTCCCGGGCCTATGAGCACATTTGGGGAGGATTCTCAAAGCAAAGTTGATTCAGTTTCAAGGTACCCATGTCTTCACCCTAGATCTCTCTAACTGGCTAGAATTAGGGGAGGATTCTCAAAGCAAAGTTGAAGACCACCTGAAGATGAACAACTTTCATTAATGGAGTTGATTGTTGGCGGTGCTTAATTCATTATCATACCACCAACATTTAAACAAAAATGAACCAATGTAAACACCTAAACTTAGAATTAGGGATTTTAACTCACTTTCCACGAGTTTTGGTACAAGTATGTTTTGTAGGACACAACTATGAATCACATGACAAAGTATGCAATCAGGGAAAGCACAATGCGCATCCAGGCCAAGGAAACATAGAGTGGCTCATCCAAACTCGACTCTGGACCGAAGGCACCACAAGGACACACTCCAGGTCCACCCAGGAGCACACCGACCAAAGGCGGTGGCCACCGGAGGCAGTCAAGGGGCGGCCGACCCACGGGGGCGCCTGACCCCCTGCTGGCTCCGCTCGTCCCCTCCTTTGTCTGGCGGTGGCATGCCTCCATGCTAAGGCGGTGTAGCTCGGTCCATGAGCCTGTCCAGGGCCTATGAGCACATTTGGGGAGGATTCTCAAAGCAAAGTTGATTCAGTTTCAAGGTACCCATGTCCTGTCCAACTCGAAGCGCTTCATCGGCTGCAGGGGCGACCGCGCCCAAGCCGACGCCTCACCGTACCAGCGTCTGGTTTGACCAAATACACAACCAATACATCCACTAAAGCACTGCAAATAGGCCTCCTGTCTCACAATTTACATCACATCACAACATATACCCATACTAATTAGCTACTTAGCTCAATGTTGGAATAAATTGTCTACTTAGCTCAGGGGTTATTCCTGTAACCATTGTATTGAAGTTCAATTTCAAAATATAGGATCCAATTTGTGCTTCAATGGTAACTGAGAATTGGAATTAAACTTTCAATTGCAGCACATAATAATAACAAAAAGAAAAGAACCACAAGATTAATCCCTTGTAATACTACTCCCTCCGTCCACAAAAGTATGCCATTCTAGACTTGAAGCTTTGTCCAAGAAAGAATGCAACTGTAGGGGTCCAGGCTAGCACAGAGAGGTGCTCAGGTTCCTGTGGGACATGAGCGTGGAGGGAGAAACTAAGAGAGACTCGGGGTTGGTGATGTAAGGGGTACATGCGTCTTTTACCTATCTGTCTAATTCCACCTTGGAAACCGAGAGTTGCAACCTTTTTTGGACCCGGAGAGTATATGCAAAACAAATCTAATGGTACTACTTTTTGTTTACAAAGTTACCTAATGGTATTAAGTGCAACCAAAACCATATATACTTTGGATCAGTTGCTGATCAAAGTTAGCCAAAAAAAACAGGACTTCTAAAAATGTGGAGTCCAGGGGTAGTTTATAACAAGAGAAAAAATCCTATTTGACACCAGAAAAAGTACAGCTATCTTATTTGGCACTCAAACTCAAATTCTTTCCTATCCGTCCTCATCTCAAGTTTTTCTTTCCTATTTGACACTTCCGTTAGTTCTGTGAGAAAACACCGTTAAATCTCCTAGTGGGGCAACGGGAAAAGATTGAAATATCCTTTGAGCAAAAGGAAGCCAGGAATCGGACGCTCGGTCATCTATTGCGACTCTCTATCCTCCCCCGAATGTCACTAGCACGGGCGGGCACCGCGTAGGCGGGCGTCACGGCCATGGGGGTGGCCCGCGCAGCCTCGGAGGCGGGCGCCGCGGCTACGGGGGCAACCGGCGCAGCCTCTGAGGGGCTCCAGAGGCCGGGCGCGGCCAGGGCCTACGCGCCCAGGTCCGGCACAGCCAGGGCTGCTGTGGCCAAGCCCGGCGCGGCCAAGGCTACTGTGAAGCTGCTGTTTGAACACACGAAGAAGAAGAGAAAAGTTAGCTAGTGGAGACGCGTGTGCAGGCTCACGTGTCGTCGTCAAGAAACAGAAAAGAAATGAAGAAGCTAGCTGTCTGCACATTCATGCATGATGCATGCGATACGTACGAGTAGCTAAACTAACAAATGTGCTCAGATAGTCCATACGGCAGCCATCGGCTACATGGCGTTGTAGATATATCGGTGCAGTACAATCTAAGGGTCTAAAAAGATTATGCCCGTTCCTTTATTTTACACAAGCAATCGAAAAAGGAAAACATAACAGTTGAAAATAAGTCCAACTAAGACAGGGGTAAAACGGCCTTTTCCTCTAGGACTTAACACCGTCATAACTCTAAACTAACAGAAGTGTCCAATAGGAAAGAAAAACTTGAGAACGAGACAGTTAGGAAAGATTGAGTTTGGGTGTCAAATAAGAAAGCTGTACTTTTTCTGATGTCAGATAGGAAATTCTCTCTTATAACAAATATATCCTCCTCTGTAGGATAGTAACATTAGTATGACAAAATAAATGGGAAAACACACTTCAAGGATGAGTACATTATCACCATTTGCTGTTATCACAAATATGAAAGAGAACTATTAAACATCCCGAGAAACCAAAGGTGCAGAAATAGACACAATTAACAGCTAACCTTCACTTTTTCTCTCTTAACAATCCTCTCACAAAGGAAGCGTAATAGTTCCAATTCAACCTGCCAAGAATGAGAAAAATAGAAGCATATAATCCAAGAGTTCCTTTCACCATCTTCAAGCTATAGGCCACTGATCAGCAGCAAGATATACTATAGCATCAAGCCATTTTTTGTAAACATTATCAAAGTCCAAATCAGAGAAACTTAAGTTCTGTGTTTCTTACTACTTGTCAGGTATGAGCATAGATGTTTTAGAATGCTCCTGATGCTTCTGTAAATCTATTCATGTCTACATATAAATATACTCAAAAGAAATGTTTAAAGGTCACACAAAGGTAAAAGCACAAACATGGAAGATTTGAAGTTGTGTTTATATGTGAAATTGTGATATCTACCATTTATTAGGACAACGACAGTCATATATATTCATCAAATACAGCCTGCTGGACACTGCTTAATACCTATAATGATTTTCACCGTGGCTGATGCTCGCCCCACAAATCATGACACTAATACTTAAATCTAACGAACCAAATAAGACTTGAGAGCCGAGAGCTGTTTTGACACAAAATGCACGTGAATTACAAACATCACAGCGAAGGTGATGAGACAAACACAAAGTACCATGAAAAGATTGGCAGTCTAAAATTAGTACTACCTTAGTAAAACAAAAAAAAGTAGAATCTATAATGATTTAAGCAGAATATTGATCCTTGCAGGAGATAAAGTATGTAAAAGGTGTGTTTACCCTCATTTGTTTCATGCTCTTGACTTCCTCAGGTCCATATTGTTGACGATAGGCCTGCACGAATTTCCATAGAAGGATGTAAAGGTAATTATGACATATAAGGATACAAATCTAGTTACAGGGTGAAGACATCAACCTCTCCTAAACAATTTAAAGTATCTCTTACCTTTCTCTGCTCAATACTGTGTCTACAACAGTATGCTTTATGTTGTAACATATTACCCAATCTTTTTGTATTCATGTAAAGACCAGCATCTCTAGCACATGAAGGATGGAAAGTAATTTGACAGTCTACTGTACTGCACTGCATGGTTGAAAGAGAGAAGGTTAGCAAGATCTGATTCGTTTGCCTACATTTCTAGATCAATAGGTATAAAGGATCTTTTTTTTAAAAACAAACCTTCAAGCATGCACCGACATAGCGGTGGCATATAGAGCATGCATCTTTATCCTTGTGATGAAGCCTCTCCTTAGGTTTGATTGAACAGCCAGAACAAAATAATAAGATAATTCAGTCATATTGTACTCAAGATGGCTTCTGGTGATATGCTCACATAACTATGCATTATAATGAAATAAATATGAAAGAAGATATATTTATTTGCCAATACAGAAATACTAAGAGCATAGCTAGAACAAGATAGTACCATTCCATCGACTGGATTATGTTGCCCTCTTCTGAATGTAGTCTCCAACAGCCACTAAGGAAAGTTGGGGTAATTTAAATGAATAAATGTGCATAAGCTAAGCAAAACAGCAATATGGAAACAGAAAACTAGAAATCACTACCTCAGCACAGAAAGCATGAACCCATTGACCCTTCACATTCTTTCTAAAAGCGCCAGATGTTCCATGGCATAAACCACACTGCACCAAACAAGCTTTCGCGCCATTTTGATCTGATAGCTCACCAGAGGCAACAAAATCTGAGGGCATCTCGTGGCAAAGTTCGCACTTCCATGGGCCTGTGGGATACTTCAGGCTCTGGTAGCAATCTAAGTGGACAGCAGCCTGCTGATCAAGCCAGTTAATAGTTGATAGTGCAATTTATTTGGGACAAAAAAACAGTAAATGCAAATCACCTTGCAGCTGGAGCAGACAAAAATACGATTCAATACAGTATCACATCGCATGCATATATCACAGGGAAGAGCACTTTTCTTAGAGAATTTTGCCAGATCAAAAATGCCAAAGTTAGTTTCCTCGACTTTGCTATTGGAAAATGATAAATCCTTTGCTTGTGGTGATGAAGATAATTGGCCAATTCTTGAGGATCCAGCATTGCTTCTTGGCATATTCTGGAAACAAACAAAAGCCAATAAAAAAACGATCATGCCTGACAAGAAACAACTGAACAAGCAAAGCACAGTGATAACCTCTCGTCTAGCAGATGCCACATTGTTTTCTGTCTCTTTCCTCACTGTTGCATTTCGTGAGGTTGGTACAACAGAAGGTGCAGTTGCAGCCAGGATAGCTAGAGCTTCCTTGTGTCTCCTCTCTGAGTTTCCACGCTTCTTAGCTTCCCTCAGATCACGAAGAAACTGATTCACAATGATATGATCCCATTTTCTTTTATTGAAAGAATCCAACTCGTAAGAAATATTCTGGACAACCTTGAGCATCAAATCTTCTGCAAGATATAAGACGGACTGAAATATCGATTCAGAAAGCTGAAGAAATATAAACACATCTAAGCAGTTCATTTTAGCACTGCGAAGACAAATTATTAAGATAATACCGCAGCAGCAGGGGAATTAATAAAGCGGACAACAACCAAAACCATATTGTATGGCTGCATAAGGAATATTAATGTACATGACAAAGAAAAACTTACCATATCTCTGCTTCATAGAAACAACACCATCAAGTAGCCTGGATTGTAAATAAACTATTTCCCCTTCTATTTCATCATCAGGTGAATGCTTGAGAGTATCTGATGATTTTGCTTTACAGACTTGATCCAGGGCAGCTTTGTCTGCTAATTGCCCAAGTTTTGTTGATGAACCACCAAGGTCATCATGAAGAGAGCAAGATAACTCTTCTACTCAAATTGGGAGAAAATAAAGTTGATTTTAAGATGTGAAAAAAGAAACTAGCAATGGATTCTCTGTTTAACTGACAGGAAGGAGGCAGCAGGAATTTACCATGATAGCCATTTTTCTGTATAGTTTGCTCCATGTTATTACTCCACAAACCTTGCAACCTCTTCTCAATGACAGGATGAATATAGCAGCAGTAACCATCCATGCTACATGGGAAAAAAAGCAGGATTAAGTTATTTATCCATTCAAATCAAACACTGCCTGTAATAATGTGCGAGAAGGACCCAGTGTAACAAAGTAACAAAAGCCTGTGTACACACATGCCTGTAATGGAGAGAGGAAGAGGGGAAAGGAAGGGGGGAGGGGGAGAGAGGAGAGAGGAGAGAAAGACACATCCGGATTGGGGGTAGGCATACTTGAGCAAATGCCGGCCAGAAATCTGATTTGCATCAGGATCATCATGAAAGCCATTTTGAACTAAATCACCCCTATTAGCACTGTCATTTTCTGGAAAATGATGATCAATCGATGAAATGGCTTCCTCCTGTCCTGATTGAAGTGTAGCAGTGGTTAAGTTCTTACTTTCACTCCTAAGAAGTGTACCTGTTCATAAAGACCAGAAGAATCAACAAGTCTATAAAATTAATGAAATTGAGGCTTCATTGCCCTGGAGTAGTTTAATCTTCAAAAAGGGATAATCAGATGCTTGACTCCCAAGTTCTAAAAGAAAAAAAGAAACAGAAAATGCAGGCTGCATGCCCAACACTAGCAAGAAATTTCTAAAGCAAGTAGATCAAAACAGTACATGACAGTTAGCACTGGCACACTAATAAACAATAGCATCATATCTAAGGGCATGTTGGTTTGTGCTCATCTTTTCAAAAACTGGCTTTTAAATGATGCCATTGCCTCTAGAAAACCTGCTTCTTGAAATGTATAATATATGTAATACCCCTCAGATTATCATCCCTTGGAACTTAGAATCAACATAAGTTCCTACAGACCAGCTTCTAGCTTCTAAATTTCTAATAAAAATGAAGTGTTGCTTCCCAAAAGGCAATTTCAAAAGCTAGCTGTTTGCTTCAGCTTTCTGTTTCTGAGGCAAAAGGCAGAAGCTGTCTGAAACAAACAGAGCCCAAGTATCACACATTAGACAGGCTGTACAAAGTAATGATTGGCAAATGTTAGCTTATTCAGTGATGACCTGTTGAATAAAAGAGAATAGAACTCCCATAAATATCGAGCATTGTAGCTACAAGAGAGATAAATATCATCCAGAATAAATTGGTAAAGCCAAATTTCATATCAGGAAGCATACTATGTACAACAAACTTTAAACCTCATCCAGACAAAATATAAAGTAAAGACAGAATGGCCACAGTGACACAGGCGCACAGCCATTGTAGTATTACAGATAATGGAGGACAAAACATTATTAGTTATTACCTTGTGCCAAAGAACCCTCTTTAAATGACTTCACTTGAACAGAAGGAGCACGCTCAGAGTTCTGCAGCCACTTGATCATTTTCAACTTCAGGCCAGGGGAGTAAGCAGTTGTCTCATCAGGCTGTAAAGGCGCGTTGTTTTTTCTCAAAAGTCAAAACATATCAAGGGCGATAGTAGCATCGCATTGTGAAACACAAGAATAACACCATAGAGTTATGCATACTTATGGTTAAACTTATACCTATGAGTATAGTTTCATCTTTACTACTTATATCTACAGTGAAGATTTTTGTTGGCTTGTAATGTTTGTTATAATACATAAAAATTTTCAAATACTATAACATACACATTTAAAATCTCTGTTTTTATATATTCTAAAAAAGACATAAGCAGCTAACACAAAGAATAAAAAGTTGACAAGTTGTGGAAAAAATAATAATTCTATAAGTGAAAGTTCAAAAGAGATGCATATACCACCAGCTTGTGCTAGGATAAATTGAGTGAGATGTATGTACCAATTATTACATGTTGGCACACAACTAGTAGAAACACTGAGCAACTTATGAGAACTACTGAAAAATCAACAGCAAATTACCTGAAGAGCAGCTTCCACTGATTCTGAACAAAGACCCAGCTCCGATTCTATGTCAGCAAGACTAACCTTTCCTTGGTCAACTAGCTGTGTCGTCAGTGCAAATATACAAAATGCAGTTAGGTACAAAACCTCCATACCCTAATCTGGCTATGTAAGATGAGCAAATACCTTTCTAAGAATTCCGGAAACATCTCCAGAATTGCTCATAATATTCCCATCTGCAGAGGGTTGATCAACAGCCATATCTGCACGAGTTTCTTGAGTGCTTCCAAGAGTGGATGGAACGGTAGCCAATTCAGTTGTCTGTGTTTTGTTTAGGCTACAAGAACTAGTAGTAATTGTGCTGTTCACAAATTTGTCCTTGTTGCTGCGCGTAAATCTCACTTGTTCATTACCAGTAAGAGGTTTTCCATCATGCGGCTCAACTTGAGCGGAGTCCAGTTCAGATACACTTTTGTCATTCTGTATGGAGCTGATGCTTTTGACAGCAGAATGCTTTGCACAAAATGCTCGCATCTCAACCTATTAACAGTTAAAAATAAGAAAAATTAATAATAAGCAATCAAATATAATGAACAGATTCAATAAGAAGAAAAAGAACTAACATTATCATGACCAAACTTCCCCCATATCTCAATCTGAAGCTTGAACTCTCTTGCACATATAGGATGGAAGGAAGTCCTGCATGCTCCTAAAAACCGCATGAACTTAGAAAATGAATGGATTATAAAATTAGAACTATTATTGTTCAGATACAATCTACAGAATACTCCCTATGCTCTATTTCATTTTATGTTTTTGGCATTGCACAGACACCAAAACATGACTTTGAACACTGATTTGTATACTTAATATCCATAAATACTAACAAGGAATTATACTTTTGTGAAAGCATTTTCAAAGAAAAATCTATTCATGCAATTATCATACTGTCAATATTTATGCTATTAACATATTAACCATAGAACTTTCAAAAGATGTTGATGTCACGGCTCTACGATCTCAAACAAAAAAGGACAAAATATTAGAGTTTGAATACATATTCATTAATGTGACGCTTCCATTAAATACTGGCAAAAATGGGGAAAAAAAATAGACATACTTGCTGTTTACAACTTTCAAGGTGTACCTTTCAAGCTTCTCAGAGTCAATTATGTAACTTCACATTGTGTATTCATCATAATACAATGCTCAACCCCCCCCCCCCCCCCCCCCCCCCCCCGAACAAACCAATAGTCAAAAGGCCGAAATACCGTAACTGAGTGTCACAGTGCATATACTTCTCCCAGGCAACTACCAGATCATCCCCAAAATAAATTACATCCTTATTTGTAGAAGGTTTACCTTAGAAAACACTAGATCTAGAAGACATGTAGAGCTCTATTTGTACAGAAACAATGAACAAGGAATCACAATTTATTTGCCAAGCCTTCATCAATAATAAATCAATTTGACTTGATAACAGAGATTTGCCACAGGACCTCAGAGAGGTAAAAAAATATTCACTATGCATGACCACCAGTTTGTGAAATTCAACAATATCCAACATGATAGCATAGACCTTAACTGGTTCTGTGCAACTAAGTAAATTCTTTTTCATTGGTCAATTTGCTTTTGTATGAGTTGTCAGTATTTTTTCCTAATGATTCATGTTCTTAAGGTCCCCAAAAGCCTAGAACTGCATACCGATTAGTTAATGAGAAACACTAAGTGGGTTGTCTATTCAAGTGTAACTATCCATGCAACATAACTCAAATAGTCGAATCCAGCTCTTTCACAAATATGGTTAAATCCAAATGTTGATGGCTTTGGCTTACAATGGCAACTTAACAGGAGAGGCATGTTGATAAGACATCAATCAAGAAATGCTGAGTGGCATGGCATACAGACACCAAAATAAGATTTAGATATTGACAAACGACACACTTAACTAGTTTAGGAACCCATATGTGAATTCAGGACATGGAAGACACTGTGGTAGTGTGGTACAAGTTCAAGGAGTGCTGGTGCATTTCACTTTTATAAGATTTCAAATAAGTGAAACTGGGGTATGACAAGAGAAAATAAAGAAAGAATAAGAGAACGAATTATTGCAGCTTAAGCCATATTAGGGGGGGGGGGGCATAGAAGTAGAGTCTTCATGTCCAGAACAAAAATTGGACATTGACTTGTAATGTCATAGGGCATTAGGGTGTGCCACAACATATCTTAAATTAAAGATTCAGGCATATAAGAACTTCAGTTCTCAGAGACAGGAGATGAATGTAGCTTAGTGTTAGAATCGGAGTGATTATGTTCAAAATACATACCATGGCTGCAGCGGACACATGCGCCATGCATGACCTTGCAAAGGCTGCACACCAATTTTGATTGATTCTCTTGGGTATCTACTATATTGGTGACAGGCTCCATTGATTCCATGTCCTTGACATAAAACTCTGGTCTCCAAAGACTACAAAATAAATGTACAAATTCTTGGTTTCCTCCATCTGTGGATGGACCAGGGTCCCTTTTGAAAGGTTTCAAAGCACCTTTCTCCTTCGGACAGAGCACACAGGGCATTGACACAGTCCTGCAGGCATCGCTCCGTGTCAACCTCCGTGGCATCCCGATATTCCAACTACACCAAACACAAAACCAGAAACGATCTGGCACAACATGCACACCATAACACTTCTGGTGCACAGATATCTCACAGTTCTTGCAATGAAGCATCCTGTTGGACATCATATCACTTTCTCCCAAACAACAAACATCGCAGATCGAACCAGCCTCACCTTCAGGGGATGGCAGCAGTACAAGCTGCTCTAGCCCAGCATCTGCACCTAAGAGCTTCCTCTTCTTGTTTGGGCGCTCTGAAGTGAGCACAAACCGTCCCCTTGCTCCTAAGAGCCAGCTCAGAGAAGGCCACAGATCCTCTCTGCGTCCCGGTAGAACAATGCTATTAGTCCTGCTTTGATCTAACACGATTTCAACCGGCTGCTCCTCTTGCTGCACAATCACTTCCTGCATGTCCTGATCACAATTCTCTGTATTACTCTCATCTTGGGTGACCAGCTCTACACTGGCTCCAATATCATCCAAGCTGTCCTGAATATCCTCTTTGCTCCTATCCAACTCCTCGTTATGCTTGCCCAAATTCGAGCTCAAATCCGGGCTTTCATCAGCTTCAAAAGCATGAGATAGATCTGAATTCTCCCCTAACTCCTTACTACTGCCAACAACTGGTATCACAAAATATGGATCAATCTGGCTAGGACAGAATTGATGCTTCGTCACTAATTCCTCGAAATCCTCCGCAGTGAACTCTCGGAAATAGGGCTCCAACTGCTCCCAAAAGGCCTTGCACCCAGCATGCACTCTCGGGTGCTGCTCCAGGGGAGGTGCTGGCTCCGGCTGCTGCTGCTGGGGCTGGTTCTTCTTATGATTCTTCCGCACGTCGCCCACCGCCGCCCATCTGACAACTCGGGATGGCAGCCAGGGGTCCCGTCCAGCAGCCTCCTCCCCGTCAAACGGCGACCGCACACACAGTGCCTTCCTGGCCTGCTCGCACGGGGTGACGCCGGCCGCCGCCGGCGGCGTGCCCCCGGCGGGCGGTGGCGCATCTTCGCCGGACTTCCGGGGGGATGACGAGGGCGACGCGTCGGCGGCCGCGGCGAGCGGAGGTCTCCGGCGAGGCGCCACGGCGGAAAACCTCCAGTGCTAGGGTTTCTCTCAGGTACGATTTTTTCGGGGGAGCTCAGATCCGGGAGCGAGAGAAATAGGACTGAGGAGAGAGATGCTTCTGTAAAAATCAAAGCGCCCGTTCGTTTGTCGCTTCCCCTCGTAGTGGGCTGGGCCTGGGAGTCGTGCTCCCACCTCGAGAAAGGCGCCTTCCGAGACGCTGCTACGCGCACCCTAGCAAGCTCACGTAGTCACTGACTATCCGGGCCCACATGGTCGTGAGGTGGTACGCGTGGCCGTAGCACTTTCCTCGGCAGGGGATATACCTGGTCCGCTGCTGTTTTTCCTTGCGCCGGGTCACGGGTAAAGATGGCAACGGACCCGTCGGTATCGTCGGGAACGTCCTCTTGCCCGTTACTAAGAATTCATCTTGTCCTTCCGTCCCGTCCCTATTAACTGTCTTGATATAGATTTATGTTCATCTCCATATTCATCGTGGTATCGGTCGGATAATAGATACTTGACGAGTACTACATACCCGATAAACAAGGACATTTAAGGTCACAGCTTTATAATGGGAGACGTTTCTTCTTCACCCGGATATAAGTGTCGGAGTCTCAGAGATATCGAGGAGAAGGAGCGAGGTTCCGAGGAGGACGAGCAAAGGTGGCAGAGAGACCAAACTGAGGAAGCGAGGGGCACGAGCGCTCGTGAGGTAGGCGTGCTTATGCTGCTGGCGAAGATGGTGAGGAAAAATTGAACTAGGGTTTATAGAACACATAAACTATATATATGATTGTTCAGATTTTGGCTAAAATACCTATGTTGAGCTTCTTTGAGCCTAATACTCGCATGACAGCTCAAATAGTCAGGTTCCCCAACAGGTAACGGGGACAGGTAAACAGAGAACGTTTTCGTACCCGCTATATCCGTCGGGGATAGATTCTTGTCTATTTAAATACCCGCGGGTAAAGATATGATTTCATCCCCGTTTCCTAATGGATCAAATACCCGTCGGGTATTGGGTATCGGTCCGTTGCCATCTTTCAGCATGTTCGGTTGGCTGGTTCGTATCATTACTGGTTCGTGAAGAAATACTGCTGGCTGATTTGTGTGAAAGAAAAATACTATTCTAACTAAAAATTTACGATCGTTTACGACTACAAGCCACACAAACAGGCTAACTGATACGTGGTGGTCCCTCACGTCTCTACGTGTCCACGGGTCCACGAGTCAGTTATAATATCGCAAAAAAGGAGAAGCGACACGACGCGTTGTGTATTGGGGGTCATGCGTGGGCCCACCAGGCGCCCGGGCAACACGTACACCCGCTGAAGAGGAAACGGTTGCCACCGCGCTTTCACGTGACGTGATGTGGGTGGGTTGGCGGGTGGACCCGGATCTCCTTCTTCATGGGAGCCGGTGGGAGCCAGGCGCCAGCTGACCGGTTTGCTTGGGCTGAATTTATTTTTTTTTAGGAAATTGCTTGGGCTGAATTGTGATGGACTTATGATCATCTTGGGGCTTGGGCTGCGAATGACAGTTTGGGGCTTTCTAGTAAATTGATTTGGGCTCCAGCCCGTTTGATGATAGACTTGTCCAATCCTCTGGTTGAAAAGAGATCTATTCTTTTAGGCCGGATTTCTCAAAAACAAATCTTCTTTTTTTTAACAAAGACGCTCAAAAAGAGTGTCTTTACCTCTTTTTGGAAGAGTTGGGGAAATTAATAAAAAAATACAATATTTTATTTAGATTTTTTCCATTGTCTTCTTCACTAGTAGATTTCCTCAATTCATAACAAAGCCTTCTTGAATACCGAAGCCAAAATGACAACCCTCAAACATTGGACATACCGTGAGATCCAACATTCATCATCAAAAATAAAACCCCCTGGTAAAATCATTTGTTGGTAGTGTATTGAAGTTTAGGTATGTTTTGTATGAACGAAGAATTAAAGATTATTCCAATGTTGAGTCTTTTAGTAATTGATTTAGCCATTATGTTCGTTTTGCGAGTGAGTACATTCGACTAAAAATAAAGTAGTTCAGATCGTAGACGTGCGCTTAGCGTAAGAGAAGAGAGGAATTTATTTAACATTAGCCTAATCACTCCCACGAGGGAGTCGCCCTTAGGAGTGCTACTATAGCCGGCTGATTAACTCAGCTACAAACTCATTCGCGAGTACATATGACTAAATTCCCACAATGACACAAGCAAGAGCAGCATTTGAAGACTACTATCTTACGAGTGCTTGGAAGTTGTCGATCAAGACTTAAAAGCGATCACAACGTGTTTGGAAGATATTTCAAAATAGAACTACAGTTGGATATGGTTAATTTTGACAATTTCCCCCTGCAAAAACTTTCTCTTAGTACATGTTTAGGGAATTATTGAAAGTTTTGAATTATGCCTTTGAATATCAAATAACTAAGCTATAAATGCTTATTATGCTCTAAATCTTATCTTATACTCTTATAAAACAAAATCCTACTAGCTGTTTATTTCAACATGTAAGTTGTCCAACTAAGCAATGCACTGTCATATACAATTAAAATCCACTAAGCAAAATCCCACTAACTATTTATCTCAACATGCAAGCTATGCAACAAGGCAATACACTAATCCACAATTTCTGCAGCAACGCACGAGGTATGCTTCTAGTTCAGTGAATTGTAATGCCACACCACCTCATTATTGTGAGCAAATTGATTTGTTAGATGTCAGATGATAAAATTACTTTTGACTATTGTGGCATATGTAACATCAATAGATCTACGTTTAAATGAATATACACTTAAATTACTCGATCGGTGGATTCAAAAGGGGTGTGTTTTGTTTCTTGGATCTGTATGGATGGGACGGGACCATTTATGGATGAGGTGTGTTTGGTCACTAGGATAAGGAAATCCATGGATAGAGAATATTCCCCCCAGATACTGGATTTCGTGGTCCGAAAAAATCTGATGAACCAGCTTATCCATGTCTTCTAATCTTTATCATTAGTAAATAATTTAAAGATTATTAGTATGTTATATTATTACTTAATAATTATGATGGTAGAATTAGTTCTGATAAGTGATAATATATTGATTAGTGCATGTTTCGTGTGCTAATTAGAATATTAGTGGTGCTAATTAACATATTTTATTTTAAATTAGTGATTATCATGACAAAAATAGTACTAGTGTACATTTATTAGTGTCTAATTAGTTGTTATTATTTTTAAATAATAGATATAATTAGTCAGCTATTCTCGTCCCGACTACCTTCGTCGTCTAACAAACGCATCCGAGGTGTACACGAGTACACAGGATGTCCAGGCACAGGCACACTGATATGACGAGGGGTGATACCCCGTGATATACTGATAGTACACACATGGAATATTGTAGCGCTAAATTTAGTTGTATTCGTCACATCGCCACGAGATCAATCTGTTTTTCATGGATCTACAACCTTTGACGTCGCGTTGAAGGCCATTTCCATCGCGGTGGTGGCCGCGGACAGCGCGTCGGCCTCCCCGGACCAGCCCACGGCCGCGCCCATCGTCACGGCGTCGAGGTGACCCTCCGCGACCTCCGCGGCCGTCTCGGTGGCGCGGGCCACGGCCTCGTGCTCTGCCTCAGCCGCCGCCCACGACGCGCGCGCCTCGCTCTCGAAGGCCGCCAGGATGCCGTCCAGTCTCGCCGGGTCGAAGCCCCGGTCGTCCAGGGCCATGTCGGCGAGCACGGAGAGCTGCTCGAAGAGCGCGTCCATGTGTGGCCACTGGCCAGTGCCCTGTTGCTGTGCTCGTCTTGATGTTCATCGCCCTCCCGCCACTTTATATACGAGACGGGTGGAGGATATGTGCTACGCTTGCGGAATAGGAGATTCGAGCTCGGCGGTTGCGGACTAGCAGTTGCAATTGCACTGCCTTTCGGCGAGTGAGGAACCGAGGATCGTCCTTTTCCGCAAATTTCCAAACGAGGAGAATAGTCCAGCTCCGGAGCCTTTCTAGCACCGGTAAAGTATACAGACATCTTGTTTGACTGCGTGACTGGTGTAATACGCGGTAACTTGATCAGTTGGAAATAGCGAGCATCTCTAAGAGACTCCTTTATATTTTTCTGGTTTGCACGAATAGAGATTTTGATGAAAAATATCCTCCAACAACTTCTTCAATTGGATATATAAATATAGACATCCTCTATTCTGGGTTTGTCGGTAGTCAAAGATGAAGAGCGAGAATGGCTCTCTAGACTACGTACCAGATATAAAAATATTTACAAAAATATAGAAAACGATTTTTAGTCAAATGACTCTCTAAATGATGATTTAGAGAGTATATTTTAAAGAGACTCTTGGAGATGCTCTAAGCAACCAGTTACATAGCAAGTTGCTCGAGACGGCAGCATTGCATTTTTTTTCTTCCTTTGGATGGTATGTTATAATTACAATATATTTTAAATTAATTTTGTTAGTATTTATTCTGTGATATAAGTGGTCTGTTTTTTTTTGGTTACGAGAGATAAAGATGAATTTATTTTCTTTATTTAAAAAGACAGTCCAATTATGAATGAACATTCGCAAAGTATGCCAATTACTTTATTATTGTTCCAATTCAATTCGCGTGCTAAGTTTGTTATTCATATCCTTTTCTCACTGAATTCCACTTTTCATTTAAAGAATGGTCGCTGCATTCACACGCACTAGCGCACACAACATGTCTAGTATAAGTACAAAGTATAGCTTGCTCCACAAATTCTCATGTATACATGCATTGTGGAATCAATGAACCAGTAGTCGCACGTAATAAGATATGAAAATCAATATGTTTTTCATATTTTGTCATAATCTCATCTATTGGAACTTTTTCTTCCCTAGGTCACTCATAAAGTTGTCATATCTGATCCACGATCGATATAATTATGTCATATCAGAAAGAACTATCACTATCTTGCTCCTAAAAGCTACAAGGTAATTCAGCATCAGAAAATTCGGACCATTTCCAAATCATTCCAGACACTTTTATACTTGTTTTTCTCATGTATGTTTGTATCGAGAACCCTGTCCTTTCTTTTTATTCTTCTTTGTGTCCTTCCTCAACCGGATTGCCCGGTTGGATACACGAGCATATCTTTCCGTGCGTTTGGATTGATTTTACCAAGTGCGGAAAGATTGTAAGTTGAGATAAGAAGTTGCTCTTAGGCTATTGTTATATACTCCATAATTACCATGAGACGTCCATTTAATGAAATTTGAATGTTTATAATCTCTACATACTATATAAAATTTGATTTTGTTGATTAACATAAATAGGAACTTTGATGATAATTATGCCCATGATGTTGATGCTAAACACTAGTGCAAAGTCGGGTCGTGACACATTTGGTATAACTCTGCTTCATTGGAGGAGAAGCTTCTTGTTTTTTGCTTCAGACTCTACGAGTAGCTTCAGTGGTGGAGCTAGAACTATTTTGGTAAAACGTTTGCCTGGATAACTTCTTCTATATTGACAAGAATGGCTAAGAGTGGACAGATGTTCAATATGCCCCTAACTATCTGACTTATTGTAATAATTGAATTGAATGTTTGCATATGTTCTTTATATTTGAGCGCATATGAAATAAAAAAAATAAAAAAATACAAATTATTGGCAAGCAAACCATTCCCCAAGGGAGGGTGTCGGACTGTGATCGCCAGGACCTGAAAGTCTCGCTCGCACCCCTGTCGCCCATGGGTGCGTCTAGGCACGAGCCGCCGCGCGATGCCATGCACCGCCTGCAACACCGGTGATGAGGGCACACAATTCTCCCACCGGTGGGCCTTCAACTCATGGGTCACCCCTCAAAAGTGCTGCCTACAGTAGAAGTGGAAATTGGGTGGCATAATCTTGTAATATTGCAAGGGTAATACGTACCTTGAACCATAGCCCTAGAAAAGGGAGGAAACGGTTTAAGTTTGTTTTTTCTGCTCCATCCGTTGTCCAAGCCTCGTGAGACCGATTTTCCACAGGTCCACGTGAGAAGTTGTTTCCTTTTTACACGTTTGGTGAAAAAAATTATGCAGAATTGCTCCTAAAACTGTTGTACAATTTTTTACCGAACATGTCCTTATTATTATTGTGAGATCTAGTAGTAACACAAATTTGAATTGTACACTATTATCTACTAGCATACTTGTTCCATCTGCATTTGATCATTTTTCTTACATCTTTTAACCGATCTACCGTTATAGTCTAGATCTATATGATCGATTTGATAAAAAAAAAAGTTTACGATTGAGAGTGGAAGTTATGATTTTTTTTCAAACTTTACTTAGTGCCAAAGCTCTCGAAAGAGCTCTCGCTTCGAATTTAGCAGGCCCGTATAGGATATTGTTTTTGTGGCTCTTCAGTGAAACCCAAAATAAGGCCCCTATATGTTGATAAATAAAATAACTAAATTAGATTCCATTATATAATGACATATAATTTTCAACAATAATAATTGTCGACAGAATATCGTCCCCAGTCTTTCGAGGGGTATCTCACGAAAGTAGATTGATCGGCAGATGTGCGCGTAATCAAGAACATGAAGGCAACATAGACACAAGAGTTAGACAGGTTCGGACCGTCTGCACGACGTAATACCATACTCCTGTGGCCTGTTGGTTTGTATTGGCTATCGTATGATATTGCGTTTGTTTCGAGAGGATCCCCTATCCGCCTTATATAGCCAGGGTAGGGTTACAAGTCGGTTAGATCTAGGAGATAACCGGTAAGTAATAATAGATTACATGGATCATGGGATCGAGCGTATCATAATAGATCCCGTAGCATCTTCAGGATATCTTTCTGGTGTCTTGCGGGGCGCGCCGAGCAGCGCCGTATCCCGCAAGGCTTCGTCTTGTGGCCTAGACCACCCCTGGCAGCGCAGCCCATGTAGTCTATCGTGGGTATCCGGGATCGTACCCCCCACAACTAGTCCCCGAGCGCCTTGTATCCGCTGTGCAACGTCGTCTTGAGCTTGTCCGAGCAGGTGTAAACAAAGCCGAGCAGTCAGACTCATAGTCCAACCACCCTAATGAGTTGCCGAGCAGTTGTGGACCGTCGCCGAACAGAGTATCCCAAGTAAGGCTTGCCAGAAGGATGTAAGGAGCTCAAGTTCAAAAACGAAAATTTTCTCGCTGTGAACCAAGTGTGCCCACTTAGAGTCCGATCACGATAAAGCGAGATAATCTTCTTCAACTTTAAGAGGCACGAAGTCTTTTAGATTAAAGAAAACACACTCACCATGAGGTGAAGTGTGCCCACTTAGTCCCCGAGCCTGACAGTAGATGACGTAGTCACGTGGTGCCAGGGTCCAGAAAGTAGAAGAAAGGCAGAAGACCAGTCGAGCAGGCAACCAGTCCCCGGGCTGAGCCCTGAAATGAAAAGCGCACATTCACCGCAAGGTGAAATGTGCCCACTTAGTCCTCGAGCCTGATAGTAGATGACGTGGTCACGTGGTGCTATGATCAATAACAACAGTAACCAGAAGAAGTCCCTAGTGTGGTGAGAAACTGAGTCATAATGATGACATAGTTCCCGAGCCACAAGTGGAAATCTCGAATAAATCAAGAAGTACCAATTACTCAAATCATGGAAAAACCTAGAGTAATGGCTGTGTAGTAGAAATTACTGAGCCTTGATGGTATTGCGGAGAAGTCAGCGAATATTCAGTGTGCAGTACCAAGTTACGTCGAAGAATGGGCGATATGGGCCGCAGTTGCGCGGAAGCCCAGATAATGGCCCACCACGCCGCTTTAGGAAATTCGGAAGGGCGCAAATCAATATGGTGCGGTTCCCAAAAACCCTTGAATGTGAAAAGTGGGTACGGTTTCTTTATAACTGCATCGTCGTACTCCGCGCTCCCACCTTTGCCACTTCGTCTTCCTTCGCAGCCTCACGCTCCCCCATTCGCATTCATACGCGCTCCGCCGCTAGGGCTAAAGAGCTTGCGAAAAAGGCCAGTTTTGATCCAGATCTGAGGGATGGCGCCGAAGAGGAGAGGTGGTAACCCGAAGAAGGCGACCGTCGGGGTGAGCCATGATAATGAATGGGTGCCGTCACTCATGGGGGAGACGGAGCTCAACGAGATGGTGGAGGCAGGCGTTCTTCCTGATCGTATCACCGCCGGATGGCGTCCGGCCGACGGTGAGCCCTATCCGATGCCACATACCGATGAGCTTGTTGTGTTTGAAGATTATTTCTGGCGTGGATTAGGACTTCCGGTACATCCTTTCTTACATGATCTGTTGGAGTATTAGTGAGTGAGCTTGTGTAATCTTTACCCGAACACTATTTTGCACATTTCCGTGTTTATCCACTTCTGCGAGGTCTATCTTGGCATTCTTCCCCATTTCAATCTCTTCCGACACCTTTTCTGGCTGAAGAAGAAATGAGGGGGCGGTTCTAAAGTGGTCGGTGGTGTGTATCTACAGCTCCGCGACGGGATGGTGGGTGAATACATTACTATACCACTGAATACCTCACTGAAGGGGTGGAATGCCAGGTGGTTCTACATGAAGCAAAGTCATCCTGCCATCCGATGCGATGTCGACCAGATTCTGGAGAATCAGAGGAGCTGGTCGAAGAAACTGACCAGTGCCGATATGGAGCAGGTGAAGGAGCTCCTCGAGCTAATAAGGGACACGAAGATGAATGGAGTGGTGGTGGCGGTGAACTTCATAATGCGCCGCGTTCAGCCCTGCAAGGAGAGGGCTCATTCGGGCTTTGACTTCAAGGGAGATACTGACGGCACCTGGGAGAGGACAAAGAGACTGACGACGGAGGCTGTGCTGCACCAGACCGCTGATCTATTCGCTCCAAATGTTCCATACAGCGTGCCAGGGCAGCCAAAAACCTTCAACTACACAAACCCACCTCCTCAGGTAAACAATCTTGACTGTTGTTCCTGGTGTTTTTCATCCCATGCCGTCGCCGAGCTGTGGACTGATTCGCTTGTGGAAAGATCCATTTGTAGGAACGGGCAACGTACTTCTCGGGCGTGCTGAGGAGAGATTGGCCAAAAGCAGTGGACGTCAGGCCGACCACTCAGTCGGAGGAAGGTGCCTCGTCCGAATCAGAAGGCGAAGGTGCTGGTCGGAGGGAGAGTCCTCCCCCGGTATCGGAGAAGGTTTGGGGGGAAAAGGGCAATGACAGATGAGTCGGCCCGAAAGAAGAGAAGAACAGTGAATGTAGCTCCCCGTAAGCCGGGTGGTATATCGCTTGGTGGCGGTCAGACCGCTCGGATGCAGAGCACGGCGATATCTGAGTGGTCGGACAACGACGAGGCTCCAGTAGCTCCCCCTCCGAGCACTAAGGCATCATCGCACAACACTCGCACGGAGGTGAATCGGAGGGAGGGGAAGGAGTCCCCAAGCAGCAGGCAGAGAAGACGCCAACAGCGGGGGCCACAAGACCTCTGACCCAGGCCACGCGGGTTGACCCTAGATCAACGCCTGGGTGCTCGGGGAGGCAACGCCGGTTTAGAACCGTCTATCGAGAAACTGATGTGTAAGTATCTTTGCCTTGGGATCGGTAGCTAAACTAATGTATATACACTTGGAAACCGTCTATCGGGAAAATGAATATACACTTATAGTTGCTTTGACCGATGAGCTAAACTAATGTAGAACGGGGCGCGCGGAGGACCTGAATCCTTCAGGCCAGACTGGCTACCATCCGAGGGCTGTTCCCGGTGTGGAGGCATTGCGGGTAGCCTCCGTCCCAGAGTCCTCGGGCGCTCGTCGGTCTATGGAGGATTCAACCTCCGCTGCTGATGGATTTAGGGGTGGAGAGCGGCTGGCGACAACGATGGGCGGTTCGACAGAGATGCCAGGAGCAATGGCGAGAGCCGCCGAATCTTCGACGGCGAAGGCGGGAGCTACCGACGTCATGCTGGAATTGGCAGCGCAGAGGTCGGCGGCGTCAGTGGAGCAAGCGGTGCGCCCTGAGATGCCGCAGGGCATGGTCGGTCGTTGTGTGCGGCCACCGAGCCCCCAGGCAGCGGCATCGGCTGTGGAGAAAGAGGACGAGGTCGAGGAGATTGAACGTGAAGAATCACAACCTTAAGCCGTCCGCATCCTCCACAAATGAGGTGATGAAATTGTGGTCGTGGAAGAGGAGGACACCACCAGGGAGGTGAAAAGGCTACGGTCCACCCTTTCCACGGCTATGAAGCAAATTGAGGTTAGTGTTGTATCAGCGGTGTCCATCTTTGGTGTTGGAGATTAAGATCCTTTACAATCTTGGTGCTTTGCAGGGCATAGCGTGAACTATTGTACAACGACAACAGTTGATCAAGAGGATGGAGCCCCTCGCTGAGGAGAACGAGAAGCTGAAGGAGGTGGTGAAACTAATGGAGAAAAACATCCAGAGGGCCCAGCATGAACGGGACCTTGCCGAATCAAACGCCAGGGACCTGGAGTACCAAAAGGGCACCTTATCTGAGCAGTTGAAGATCGTCTCCAAGCAGCTAGGGTGCACCTCTGAGCAGCTAAGAAGCGCCCCCGAAACAGAAGAAAGGTACTATGGATTGGTGAATTTGTTCTGCATTGCCGAACAATCTTAATGTTGCTATTGACCGTTATGTTTGTAGAGCGAGATGCAGAGCTCAGCCGTTTGCGTCAAGTCATCGGCCAACTCCAAGAGGAGAAGGAGAAGGCATCTGGGTGAGTGGAGAAACTGGTCGAGGATCTAGAAGGTGAGTAGTTCGTGGTCGGAGTTGTTGCTGAAGTGATTTCTTCGTTTGACGGGTCCTTTTGGTGTCTGCAGAATACCGTCGAAGGACCAAGGCGCAGTTCGACGTGCTAGAGCTAGAGGCCAAAACCTAGAGGTGGCTCCTCAGCCCGACGACAGGTCGCCCCGTTCAGACACCATCATTGACATGTGCAAGGCGGCTTAGGAGAACTTCAAAAGCTTCAACCGAGACACCACTATCTCCGTCATGACGCATGCCTTGGCGGTGGTCCAGTCCCACTACCCTTCAATCAATCTTCAAGCGATAGGGGCCAGATTCGCTAGAGGGACGGGTGCGATGAAGCAGGAGCAGCTGAAAGATGAGGTGGAGGATGCGGCGAAGAAGCTGGCCGGCGATGTCGATCTGTTCGGCGAGGTAGATGATGAGGGCCAAGCGCAATAACCTAGGTGGAGAGGAACCTGTATGGAATAGTTGGAGAGGAGAGTTAAATGCACGAGGACATAAGCAAACATTTATGTATTTGTATAAATATTGTAAGTAGATGTTGTATGCATGTTTATGCGGCTTCCTAGCACTTTTGGTGAAAAATAGATGTATTATTAACCCTAAAGCATTTATACGTGGTATAAGTAGCATCCGAGCAGTTAGTTCATTACTAAGCTCTTGGCCTAGGCTAGCCTGTATTCCATAACATCGAGCGCTGGAGCCCATGCACGTGTAGGAGGAACAGACATGATCGAGGAACCACAGCCGACCACCCATAACGCAGAGCGCTGGAGCCCATAGCACATGTAGGGAGAGATCGAAGGTAGGGTTTTCTCCAAAGAACATAGAGCAGAACGTGTGTTGCTCAATGGTTGGCGAAATATCTTAGAGATATTTTAGTATGGAGAAATAGGGCGGATCATTTATGGAGATCACGTATAATTGTCGGAGTTTGTTAAGGAGTAGCTTGGAGCTGGTAATTGTAAATGGAGATTAAACTAGAGCGGAGAAATAATGGAGACAAATTATGGCGACAAAAACTTCATTCATTATGTAGTGAAGAGTACATATCTGGAGCGTTTCAAGGATAGAAACGTATAAGTTGCTCGATGTGCCATGAATTGGGGATATCGATTCCCTCCATATCACATAGCCAGTAAGACCCTGGTTTGGTAACCTCTTTGACCACGTAAGGCCCTTTCCAGGGGGAGGAGAGCTTGTGCATCCCTTCGGTTTTCTGCTTTCGACGGAGAACGAGGTCGCCGACCACAAATGAACAACCTTTGATATTGCGATTGTCGTATCTTCGCAGGCCTTCTAGGTATTTGGCTATGTGGATGCAAGTGATCAGGTGTTCTTCTTCAGCCCTATCGACATCCTCTGTCCAAATAGCTGCAACTTGCTCTTCATTATAATGTTCCACCCTAGGTGCTCAGAAGGCAATGTCCGCCGGAAGTACGGCTTCTAAGCCGTAGACCAAAAAATATGGAGATACACCAGTGTTGCGACTAGCTTGAGTGCGCAGTGCCTAGACCACAGCTGGGAGCTCTTTTAGCCACCTGCCTGGATGCTTTTCCTCTTTTTGGTATAGTCTCTTTTTGAGGGCATCGAGGATCACGCCGTTCGCCCGTTTGACCTAGCCATTGGCTCTAGGATGGGCAACAGAGATGTATTTGATGGAGATGCATCGGTCTTCGCAGAAGTCCCAAAAATGATGACCAGTGAATGTAGTTCTGGGGTCGGTGATAATGCTGTTCGGGAGACCGAATCTATGGATGATATCTTCGAAGAGCTCGACTGCCTTCTTTGCAGTAGCCGAAACAAGCAGCTTGTATTCGATCCACTTGGAGAACTTGTCAATGACGACATACGCGTACCAAAAACCACCTAGTGCGGGCTTGAAAGGCCCAATCATGTCGAGTGCCCAGCATGCAAAAGGCCAAAAAGCTAGGATGGTCTGCAATTCCTGCGCCGCACGTGTATTTGCTTGGCAAAAAATTAACATCCTTCACAACGTCGAACGAGGTCTTCTGCATCATCGATGGTCGTGGGCCAATAAAAACCAGCTCAGAAAGCTTTGCCGACCAGGTTTCTAGAGGCCGCGTGATTGCCACAGGAATGAGAGTGGATTTCAAGGAGTAGTTTTGCACCCTCTTCTCGGATGATGCATTTCTGCAGTATCCCTTCCTTGGTGCTTTTCCTCATCAACTTCCCGTCCACCAGCATATAATGCTTGCTGCGACGGATAAGGAGTTTAGTTTTGGTCTTATTGGCGGGTACGTTGGCACTGGTGAGGTACTTGATGAACTGTTCCCTCCAATCTATGACCAGCGAAGGTACTATAAGTACCAGCTGCTCGGCGGGGGAAACTTCTTGAACTTCCTTCTCTTCCTTAATAGACGGCGTAAAGAGGTCTTGAACAAAAACCCCAAGCAGAATCACAACACGAGAAGAGCCTATCTTAGATAAGTGGTTGGCGAGCTGATTTTGGTCTCGTACCAGTGGTGGTACTCGATACCATAGAACTTTCCTTTAAGTTTCCTGATCTCGGCATAGTATGCGTCCATCTTCTCACTAGAGCAGGACCAATCTTTATTGACTTGGTTGATGACCAGTGCGGAGTCTTCGTATACCATGAGGCGTTTGACGCCGAGCTCAACGGCTATACAAAGTTCGTGGAGACATGCTTCATATTCCACGGTGTTGTGGGAGGCTAGAAAATGAACTCGGAGGACATAACGGAGCTTGTCCTTAGTTGGAGTAATGAATAAAATGCCAGCACCAACACCATTGATGTTGAGGGCGCCATCGAAATACATCACCCAGTGCTTGGGGCAAGCAGCGGGGATGGGCTCTTGGATCTCGGCCCACTCAGCGATGAAGTCAGCGAGCGCCTGTGACTTAATGGTCGGCCTGCTCCTGAATTCGATGGAATAAGTGCTGAGCTCGACTGCCCACTTGATGATGCGGCCATTGGCCTCTTTGTTGCGGAGGATGCCCCTAGAGGGAACTCGGTGACCACGGCAATCTTGTAGTACTTGAAGTAATGGCGGAGCTCGCGCGATGTGACCAGAATGGCGTATAACAGCTTCTGGACCTGATGGTAACGAGTTTTGGACTCATTAAGAACCTCACTGATGAAGTAGACCGGACATTGTACCTTATAGGCATGTCCAACTTCCTCGCGCTCGACGACGATAGCTGTGCTAACGACACGGGAAGTGGCGGTAATGTAGATCAATAGGGTTTCATCTGGTTAGGGCGTCATCATGATCGGAGGCTTTGTTAAAACAACTTGAGCTGTTCGAAGGCCGTATCGGCCTCCTCCGACCAGGAGAAGCGCTCGGATGCCTTGAGTAGTTTGAAGCACGACAGTCCCTTTTTGCCGAGGCATGATATAAAGCGACTAAGAGCAGCCATGCACCCTGTGAGCTTCTGTATATCCTGCAGGTTGGCCGTTTCATATTGGTAATGGCAGAGACATTGTCGAGGTTGGGTTTGATACCACGGGCGCTGATGATGTAGCCTAGTAGTATGCCGGATGGAACTCCAAAGATGCACTTTGAAGGGTTCAACTTCCATCTGTATCTTTTCAGGTTGGCGAATGTTTCTTTGAGGTCAGCGATGAGAATGTCGGCGGTTTTGGACTTGACGACCACATCATCAATGTAAGCTTCGACGTTGCTACCTATTTGTTGGTTAAGGCACATCTGGATGGCTTTTTGGTAGGTCGCCCCGGCGTTTTTGAGTCTGAAAGACATGGTGGTGTAGTAATACGCACCGAAAGGAGTGATGAACGACGTTTTGATCTGGTCGTCCTCTTTGAGAGATATCTGGTGATAGCCAGAGTAACAGTCGAGGAAGGAGAGGAGGTCGCAGCCGGTGGTGGAGTCTACAACCTTATCTATCTAAGGCAGACCGAAGGGGTCTTTAGGGCAATGTTTGTTGAGATCGGTGTAATCAACACATATTCTCTATTCTTTATTCTTCTTTTGAACAAGGACTGGGTTTGCCAGCCACTTAGGATGATACACTTCTTTAATAAATCCGGCTACTAGGAACCGTTTTTTTCTACCCTAATAGTCTCCTTCTTGTCTGGCGCAAATCGTCAGAGTTTCTGCTTGATCGGTTTGGTGGTCGGCGAGACATTCAAGGAGTGCTCGATCTTCTCCCGTGGGACCCCGGCACGTCTATAGGTTTTCAAGCAAACACGTCGGTGTTGGCACGTAGGAAGGAGACGAGCACACTTTTCTATTTGGGGTCGAGATGAGCCCTAATCTTGACGGTCTTGGCGGGGTCGTCGAGGCCCAGGCCGACCTCCTTCATTTCCTTAGACTTGGCGGAGGCACGAGGAGGCTCCAGCGCTGGGATCTCTAGGTCATCGACGAGCACCGTCTTGGCGTCGTTGACCATGCTGGCCATCTAGATGGAGAGGTCGGTGGCTTCGGCGAGGGAGAGACTCTCTGTTTTGTAGGCGTAGGCGATGGAGAGGTTAGCCTGCAGGGACAGAACTCCTACAACGAAGGCATCTTCAATACTAGATAGGCGTAGTGCGGTATGACCATGAACTTGGGTAGAGCTGGCCGACCAAGTATGGCGTGGTAGGCGGTGTTGAAGTCGGCTACGTAGAAGTTGATGTGCTCGACACGGAAATTGCCAGCCGTGCCGAATTGCACCGGGAGGGTGATCTCTCCAAGCAGTTTGGATGCCCTGCCAGGTACCACACTCCAGAAGGAGGAGTCAGAGGGAGTGAAGTCTTCTACCCCAAGGCCCAGCTCCTTTAGGGCTCCGACGAAGAGGAGGTTCAGGGCGCTTCCGCCGTCGACGAGTACTTTCCTAAAGAGTACTTTTTTGATGGTTGCATTGAGAACGAGGGGAAACGCCCTATGTTAGGGATGTTCGCCCACTGGTCAGCCCTGCTAAAGGTGATGGGGACCTCGGACTAGGGGCGATAGCTGGGGTTGGCGACAACGTCTTGTGTGTCGACGGCGAGCACCCGGCGGGCGGTGAGCTTTCGATCTCTTCTGCTCTCGGCGGTGGCGAGGCCCCCAAAAATAGTGGCAACCACTTTGTTGTGATCCTGAAAGGCGTTATTGTTGTCCCTAGGTGGTCGGTGACCTCTGGCTCCATCATCGTCGTCGTCGTCCTTCTTTTTGGTCTGAAACTCCTTAGCCAGGCCAAGGCAATCCTTCATCTTGTGCTTGTTGTTCTTGTGGAGGGGGCACGGTCCTTCGAGGATCTTCTTGTATTGCTTGTTGTAGTTATGCTTAGCGCGAGGTTTGTTAACGATGGCGACGATGTGGTCTAGTCGGCGACGATGATATTGACCAGCTTTGGACCCTTCTGCCCGTTCATGGCCACTGTCCTGATGGTGGTCATGGTCGTCGTAGCAGCGATCACCGTGGCATCATTCGTTGGGGCGCTCGTCGCTACGGTGAGTTGGGCGATGAGTGCCCGCATCCTCGTTGAAGCGAACTTCGGCCTCTTTAGTGTCGACGTACTAATCGACGGTCGTGATCATCTCACTAATCCCCTTTGGTGGCTTACGATTGAATTTGGAGCGGAGGTCGCGGTGATGGAGTCCTCGGACGAAGGCGGTGATGACTTCTGCTTCCGTGATGTTGGGAATAGAATTCCTCGTCTCGAAAAAATGTCTGATGTAGCTATGGAGGAGCTCGGACGGTTTCTGATAGATGCAATTCGGATCGTGCTTGGTGCCTGGCCGAGTATACGTGGCCATGTAGTTGCCGGTGAAGACTTTCTTCAACTATTCCCAAGATCCAATGGAATCCGGGGCGAGGCTCGTGATCCAGTTCATTGCAGTTGGCGTAAGCATGATGGGAAGATAGTTCGTCATGACATTGGTATCTCCCCCGGTGACACGCACGGCGGTGGCATAAGCTTGTAGCCACTGTGTGGGGTTCATCTGTGCCTCGTAGGGCTCAACCCTGGTGATTTTGAAACCATGGGGCCACTGGAGTGTTCGGAGTGCTCTCGTGAATGCTTGGGGCCCTTCGGGGTCGTCACTGTCGGGATCTGTAGCATTGTCGGCGTTAAGTGGCTGGAGGTCTGCATCCGAATTATCGAACTCTTGCTCGTATTCTTGACGCCGGCGTACTTCCTCTTCATGGCGAGAGAAACGATGCCCGTCGATATGACGTCGCGTATCCCAGAGATTGTTGATGTGTGCTCGGACGTCTTGATCGACTTCCTAGTCGTGTTGGCGAGGGTAGTTGATGCGGTTCCCCCTAGCTCCCCCCTGGAGGGGTTGTCCATCATCGCGATGTTGATCGACAAAACGGCTTCTGCCGGGGCGGTGATTGGACTTGGCGCGGCGGATCGGTGATTCGAGCTTGTCGAGTAGGAAGGTCCCTGATCCTGGTGGATCTCGTTGACCTGGCAGTGCGCAGCTTTAAGCATTGCGGCGACCTTGGCGACTTCTGGTGTTTGCTCGAGCCGAGCGAGCTCATTAGCGGCCACGACCAAGTTGGCGCTTGGGGTCTTGTAGACATCATGGCCGTCGACGCGGACGAATTCGTCGTCGAGGTTGCGACGGAGTGGGCGTGGCCTCCCTTGCGAGTCAAGTTGTTCTCCGTTGTGAGCAGCCACGACTAACACAATGACGGCCTCATTTGCTCGGCGCTGCGCGTGGTTGGCGTTTCTGTTGACGTGAGCCGCGCGGTCCTCGTCGGTTTCTCCATCATATGGAGGGCTATCGACGCTGACATTAAAAATCCCGCCTCCTCGGAAGGGTGGGAAAGGAGGTTGGACGACGGCAGTTTCGGCAACAGTCTCCGTAGAGCCCTGGCACTCGGAGTCTGGATTTTTCTCTAGGATGGTGTGGAGGGATGCTTCGGGACGCCGACCGATCTGCAACATATTGACAGTCGGCGAAAGTTGGTCGGTGATCGGGTCGGCGAGATGATAGATGCCTCCCACCTGGTCGGCGAATTTGCCCCTTAGGGCATCCTGATGGATGGCGACTGTGGCCCCTGGAGTTTCCTTATTGGCCTCCGATGGATCGGAATCGGAGGGTGGTCGGCGCTGAACCAGAGTGGTCAGAGCCGATTCCGCGATGGAGAGGTAGTCGACGAGCTTCTGGCCAACCTGATCGATGGATGCGATCAGATCGTCATTGTTGATCTGCTTCCTCGGGTAGCGGGGGAGCAGACGACAAGTTGTTGGTGAAGACGACCTCGGAGGCGGTTCCGAGATCGGATCTGCTGTTGCAGGTGTTGGTGTGGTAGACGCAAAATCGATTTGCACCGGCTCGATGATCTCTCCGTCTCCGTCAGCATTGATGACCCAGGAGATCGATCCGACCGTGAAGATCTGGCCGGGCTTTGGAGAGGACAGAGAACCTGCAAAACGTATCGTCTTGTTCGTCATAGAAACAACACGCACACCCCTACCTGGCGCGCCAACTGTCGATAGAATATCGTCGACAGTCCTCCGAGGGGTATCCCATGAAGGTAGATTGATCGGCAGAGGTGCGCATAATCAAGAACAAGAAGGCAACATAGACACAAGAGTTAGACATGTTCAGGCCGTCTGCACGACGTAATACTGTACTTCTGTGGCCTGTTGGTTTGTATTGACTATCGTATGATATTGTGTATGTTTCGAGGGGGTCCCCTACCCGCCTTATATAGCCGGGGGTAGGGTTATAAGTCGGTTAGATCTATGAGATAACCGGTAAGTAATAACAGATTATAGGGATCACGGGATCGAGCGTATCCTAACATATCTCATAGCATCTTCAGGATATCTTCCTGGTGTCTTGCGGAGCGTGCCGAGCAGCGCCGTATCCCGCAAGGCTTTGTCTTGTGGGCTGGACCACCCCTGGTGGCGCAGCCCATGTAGCCTGCTGTGGGTATCCGGAGTCGTACCCTCCCCAATAACTACAATAGATATTTAATAACCCTCTCAAATATTCACCGAACCAATTGGCAAGATTGCACGCTATTACCCTAATCAAGAAGTAAGACAGAGAATGAAAATTGAAAAGGCATGTTGGTAGAGAAGAAAAAGTGAAAATTAACAAGCAGAAAGGAGGACTTGTTGGCCGATTGGTGTCAGCTAGGGAGTGCCGCATCGTCTTGTCGGCCGTCATGGTGCCACTTGCGGTGTTTGTAGCGATGGTCGACGCCAATGAAAAATGAATGGAATTTATCGCGTGAAAGCGAGTAGCTATGGTAGATTATTGGACTTGAGAGTTAGAGCATTGCAATGGAGTCACATAAGCGATCGGTGAACACTTGCATGGTAATCCTTGTGAGCCGCGTCAAGAAACTAAAAAAAACTCGTGCTTAGACTAGTTGGGCTTAAAATAATTATGCTTAATATAATGACCAATTATTGATTAGGGGTTTTTATTTTTTAGAGCCCCCTGTGGTCGCGCCACTTGGGCTGGCCTTGGGTACCAAACAAACACCACAAAACAGTTCTGAGCAAGGAGCCAACCGCCTATTATCCCTCCTAAAAATAACAAAAATGCTATACAACACACGTGTGTTTTAACAAAAAGAACATATAGATTTTTTATATCTATCTTCCTCTCTCTTTCTCACCGGTAACCACCGGCGCCGACGACGGTGACCGGCGAGCTCGCCCGCGCCGGCCATGACAGTGGCGGCGGCGGATCTGTGATTTGTCCTTCCATATAAAAAAACTGTGATATGTAATTTGTGGAGGCTGGAGATAGAAGAAGGATGGAGGCTGTTGGATCTTAATCCTATGGTGCAAAAAAATTCATGTGTTGAAACTACATAAAACATATGGTTGTGGAGTAGACAGACTCAATGACAAAGGAACTGAACCACTCTCATCTTATATTAACCAAATATTCATGTGAAATGACTTCACTTTAAAAAGAGAGATGGAACCGCCCCATCTCAAATAGTCCCCAAATCAAAGACATCTGGAGATGCTCAGCGGAAGGATGTCCTAATCCTCGTACCGGTAGTACAACGGACTACATGTAACGATGCAGGTGAGTACTTAATGGTGGTTCTTTTTGGGTCAACTAACTAATCACGATCAAATACCATTTAAGTTTAAATCTTACCTAGCTCAAATTACATTGAATACCATTCTAGTTCATTTAAACAATTTTTTGGATTGACCCAACTAACAACTATACAAAGTAATTATAACTTGCATCACTAACTACGCAGCTGGTCTAGGAGTAATGCTCTTCTGCCCCCAACCGGAAGTGCTCAAGCGGGCGACCGTCGAGACCTTTGCTGTACGAGTACGCGACGAACTCTCTAGCTGTGACGCTCTTGTAGAGCGGGGGATGGCTGCCATCCGTGATGGGTCCATAAAGCCTCGTAGATCTCTTCGTGTCCGCGTTGAAGAAGCACGCCACCGATACCCTGGGCGTGTCCCTGCTCTTGTTCGCCAGGACCCGGTGCTCCACGCTCCTGAACCGGCCGTTGCTGACAAGCTGCAGAAATCATGGGGGCAAGGCAGGCGCAACCACAGTCAGCGTCGGGTCACATTACAGGTAACAATTTCCAGTGAAATGGAGATCCAGACGGTGTGGTGTGGAGATCGAGTGGATGCCTGAAGAAAGTCGCCGATGTTGACGATCAGAGCGCCGGGCAGGGGAGGGACGTCCACCCAGCCCCTGCGGTCGAGGAGCACCTGCAGGCCGCCCATGTCCTGCAGGAGGACGGTGACGAAGGTGGCGTCGGCGTGCCTGCTGGTGCCGAGGGTGAGGTGCGGCTCCGGGCACGGCGGGTAGTAGTGGCTCGCCACGTTCAGGCTCTGCGCGCAGCCCATCTGGCGCAGGTGGTCGCTGGCCAGCCCGAGGGACTCCGACAGCAGCTCCAACACCCACAGCGCCAGCTTCGTCGCCGCGTCGCCGTACTCCAGCATCACGTCCCTTTTCGTTCGCTCGTTTTGAAGCACCGATCGATCATGAAGTATTGGGCATGGATCAGAGATTCAACAGTGCATACTCCGGGGATTAGTGTGCGCGTGTGTGTTCATACCTGACAGCCTCGGGGAGCTCCTCAGGCCGCGGCGGGTCCGGCGCCAGCTCGCAGAAGAGGGTGTCGCGCCAGTTGGCGGCCTTCGACTGGAAGAGGTCGTAATTGGAGCTGAACCTCACCTTGCGCGCAGTGTCCCTGGTGTAGAAGCGGCGTTTCACCTCCGCTGGCTGCTCGTTGAACCGCCTCACCCCGGCGAGCACGCCGGCCATGAGCTCCCGCGGCACGCCATGGTTGGTCACCTGGAAGAACCCCACGGTCTCGGCCGCGCGCTTCATCTGGCTGGCCACCTCTCCTCGCGGTGCGGCCGCGAGGTCGATGACCGGGATGATGATGCCGGCGGCCACGACGTCGGTGGGCGGTGGGGACGAGGTCGCCTCCAGGGACTCCGGGGCGTGGCGGAAGATGGCCGGGATGGCTGTTACGCCGGCGTCGACGAGCCCCTTCACGCCTGCCTTGGTGTCGTCGAACGCTTGCAGCTCGCGCCGCCGGTCGAAGCCGTCGGAGGCCACACTGGCTGCCGGTTCGGTGGCAGACATCGATGGTCTATTTGGTGGGGCTCTGCGCGCGACGGGCGAGATAAGATAATCGGGATCAATCATCCATCTGCAATCGATCTCAATCGTGCTGGGCTAGGTGGTGGCTGGAGGCGGATGCAAGTATTTCAGGACTTGGGATATTTTTTTTCGAATCCGTGTATGGTACAACCGTGTTTCAGCGAAGAAAGCGAAAGCTACCAGTTCTTCGCTGACGGTAAAACACACGATTTATGTTTTAACACAAACTAGCATACGATTGCAGAACACATAATTTCCAACAGAGAAGAAACTATGTTTTAAAATAAGCTAGTACACGGTTGTTGGCTGTCTCTAAAAGAATGGATTTTTAAAGAATGTAAACACAAAAAAAAAATCTATTGTAATTTTTATATAACTGAAAAGTAAAACAGTACGACCCATTAACTAAAATGACAAAATAACCCATTAAACAACAGCAGCCCATAAAAAAAACTAAAACCATAAATACTAAAACAGTACAACTTATTAACTAAAATGACAAAATAGCCCATTAAACAACAGCAGCCCATAAAAAAAACTAAAACCATAAATACTAAAACAGTACAACTCATTAACTAAAATGACAAAATAGCCCATTAAACAGCAGCAGCCCTTAAAAAAAACTAAAACCATAAATACATAAAAATATAGCACATAATCTGGATAAGATAATCGGGATCAATCATCCATCTGCAATCGATCTCAGTCGTGCTGGGCTGGGTGGTGGCTGGAGGCGGATGCAAGTATTTGAGGACTTTTGGGATATTTTTTTTCCAGCCCAAAGGCGACGGCAACCACGGTAGGATATTTTCGCGCGGGCAATGCACGGCTCCATTCCCACGGTCACGCAACTCCAGCGCAGGCACCAAGGACCGTGTAGCGAGCCATGGCAACATCAGGTCATCATCGTGGACTTCAGTTCAGAGCAGGCCTGGCCTGCTGCCGGTGTTATCCAACTAGTAGTAGTACAGTTTTGGGGAAAATTGCAGATGCCGTTAAAATTGCAGGCTGTTGAACAGAGGTGCGTCATCCAAAATTCCAAACTGCGTTCAATCAAACAACGGCCGGCACCAGCGGCAGGGTGCGCCGTGCCGTGCGAGTGATGTCACGCTCGGAGTCGGAGCGCAGGCCTCCGGAACTGGAAGGCGAGCACGGCAGCGCGGGCGACACGGGGGGCATGCCGACGGAGTCGCGAAACGCACGAAGAAACCGTACCCTTGTCCGACTCGCAGTCCGCAACTCGACACGCGCGCCACGCCGCGTTCCGCTCCCTTGCCGACTCCGGAGTGCAGCCTGCGCCGCTGCCCGCTGCCCACTGAACTCCCCTTCCCCTCTTCCGCCTCGGCTCCCCCATCTCCTTCCGATTTCCCGAGCCCCCGAAATTCGAATCGCCCGCGTCCCGAGCCCTCGCCCGCACGCCGCCGATGCCCTCGAAGCGGCCGTCTCCGCACGCCATGGACGAAGCCGCCTCCGCAGCCGCCGCGCGCCTCCGCCCCTCCACCCCGCGCTCCAAGAAGCGCACCTCCCGCTCCAAGTCCCGCGGCCGCTCCCGGGACCGCCGCCGCTCCCCAAACCCTAACCCTAGCTCCCGCCGCGAGCGCGCCGCGGACCACGGCGGCTCCGCCGCCGCGCCCTCCCGCAAGAGCGACCGCAAGCCCAAGCCGCGCTCCTTCCCGGACTCCGCCACGCTCGCCACGGCCATGGCCTCGGTCGCCGCCGCTGCCGCCGCCGCCTCCGCGGCTCCGGCGGCCGGCGGGGGCCGTGGCAGTGCGGGCGCCGTCCAGAAGCTCTGGACCGAGTCCGACGAGGTCGCGCTGCTCACGGGCGCCGTCGCCTTCAAGGACCGCACCGGCATCGCGCCGCGCCTCCCGGACATGGGCGAACTGTTCGAGTCCATTAGGGACTCCCTCGCGCCGCACCTCGACCAGGCCAAGGTGTACTACAAGCTCAAGCGCCTCAAGAGCAAGTTCCAGCACTCCGTGCCGGGCGAATCCAGCACCGCGCACGAGCACCGGCTGCGCGACCTGGGCGCGGCCCTCTGGGGCGCCGAGCTCGCGCGCCCTGAAGAGAACGCCATCGCGGTGGCTGAGGAGGCCGACGAGGGATTCGTTGGCGGGGATAGGGAGGGGGCCGTGAAGCTTCCTATGGTCAAGGAGGTGCTTGGAGAGTACTGGAGGCTCAACGGGCAGACCATGTCAGGTGTGTCGCTGGAGAAGGGGTTGGCGATGCTTGGGCCACAGGAGGCTAGTGTGGCCGAGGTCAAGTGGAGGCGACAGCTTGAGGCAGATATGCGCATGCAGATGCACCGGCATGATCTGGAAAAGGAGGTCTATGGCCTGCTCATCGATGCCATCAAAGGCCTAGGGCCTTAGCTTGGGTACAGATTTTACCATTCTCTGTGATCTGTGAGAGAGATCGATTTACTTCTGTTGTTTCAATTGCTTGGACTAATTAGGCTGGTTTTTTGCTTATCATCAGTCTACAATTGGATTAAGGTGCCAATGCTGTTAAGCTTACATTGGAAATTGGCATGCTCGGTTGACTATTTAATTGTGGGATTTAGTTATCCAAAATCACCATGCTTGTTTGATTTACTCAAGTCATGAGGTTTGATTGTGTTGACAATTTAGTCTCTTTCCCTTCCTCTAGCCTCAATGGTATAGTAGCCAATTTTCGTTTCAAAGCACACAGAATTATGAAATTTGGCATACTTTTAAGAAGTTAGGCAATGTCATTCGTTTTTTTTTTTACATTTACCATGCAATGTTTGTAGCATGATATTTGTTTGAAGGAAAATTAACGGGTTTCTTCTGGAATTTTTCTTTCTTTTGAGTCTTCGGGCTATTGGCTAAATTTTCATTTTCATAGTTACACCTTTCTTATCTTGTCTTTTTTCTTTGCAAGGATTATCTAGTCTTCTTTTGTTTACAAAGTGGAACTGTTTGGTTGTCTTTCTTCCTTTCAGAATCCACAGCTCTAGCTTTCATAGTAAAATAGGCCATATACATATGGCAGGTGTTTGTTTCTGGACCTATTGAGCTCAAGTTTCTGTATCACAATACTAGTGTGTAGAATATGTGTCAATCTTCTAGAGTTCAGCTTGCCATGATAATTGGGTTGCATTTTTTTATTCATCATGAGTTTATCATTGAATAAGTCACAAAGTTATGCTTAAATTTAGCTGGTTGGCATGCTCCCTCATATTTTTTTATTGATTCAAACATCAAGCGATTACATGCCTGTCTGGTTTACACTTGTCGAGTGGAATTGTGTTTTTAGTTTGGTTTCTTTGTCATCCCAGTTCTACCATCTACTGTAAACTAGCTGTTTTATTTCTGTGTGCCCCACAGGATTAGTGCATTTTCACAGCTTTTATGTGGCAGCTTAGATGTTTGAATTAGATGCTACATTTAAAGTGTTTCGTTGCATATTAGCATATTGCATAATTTTGTGTTTCTTTTTTTGAAATGATAGCATGCTTGTTGTGATTATTCTACTTGACATGTAGAATTATCTTTGAGTTTGCTTTATTTCCCTTCCAGTTCTACCCTTGATGGCAAAACCACCATTCTTATCCAGAAAAATTCACTAATTACTATTTTGGCATGGTCTTGGTAGGACAGGTTAGGTATTGGATTGATGACTCTTAAACCAATGTTTTTAACATGATACATTATTCTGTTTACTAATAAAGGTGATACTTCTAGCATAATAAAAAAAGGGCATACCTAGTGCAGAGAGCTCTCGCTCTGTGTGGGGTCTGGGGAAGGGTGTCAGTGGCAAGCCTTACCCTCGCCTGTGCAATGAAAGGTGATACTTCTAGCATAATCAGTTTTTAAAAAATTGCTAGGCGCTAGTTAGGTGATTGGGTGGTGTCTAGCAGGTGGATGCCTAGGTAATCTATATGGATAAGCAGAATATTGAATTTATAATTGGATTTTCAACAAGTTAGCATCCAATCAGCATGAATAACGAAGAATTCCATGAGCTAAATTGGCATAAGTGGCATAATTAATTTCAAGCCAAAGTGTGTGAACTCATTTGTGTATTTTTCCCAATCAAGCATGAACATTTCAAGCCAAAAATCTATTATTGTTGCTAAATGTTTATTGTCCTCTTTGTGCATCTTGTGGTTTAGGTCAAGGTCATTGGTAGCATTGTTGTTTTAGTACTCCTGTAAGAGTTGAATCACACATTTTTTTTGTTAAAAACCTGCCTTGTAGTTTACAATTTGGCAAAAAGGCCTGTTTTAAATGTAGATGTAGATACCTGAAGAGGTACTGCTGTTGGATCTGGTTGCAGTGTTTGAAAGAACTAGTCAAGTATGCATATCTAGTATGTTGTATACGTGTTACATGTGCACAACACAACTATATTCAAGTTGTTGAGATTTTTGCATATTGGGTATCACAAATGCATCAATCATGTTTAGCCATTTGGAGGTTCTACTTGTGCGGGGGAATCATTAAGACATCAAACCTTTGTGATTTTTTAATAAAAAAATGGACTTTGTGCTTGTATGTTGCCTTGGTTTTCCCTGATGGACAATCTTGGCTTAGGCATTTGATTTTGGAAGGTTGGTACTTGGTTGGACTTTGCAGCATTGAAAAGACAAGGCAAACTATATTATGGTTGACATGTCTTCCATTCCATTGACAATTATGGTGTGTCTTCTGTACCGCAGTCAACCATCTAGTTTGTTTTCTTGGCATGTCTTCTATTCCATGGGCAATTATGGCATGGCCTCTACTGTATGGTAGTCAACCATCTAGTTTGTTTTCCTAATGGGTTCACAATAGACCCGCTGTCTCCCCATTTTCGCAGCTCGCCTTTTGGTGTCCACCACTTATTATCTGAGTTACCAACTTGCTATGCAGGGAGTTCCATCCTCCATAATGTTGAGATAAGCCACATGGCTGTGATTTCTCTCTCTTTGTTGTGTGTGTTGTCTTTGTTGTTGTCTCTTTTTGTTCTCTTTGTTTGATGTGGGGCTGGCTGTGGTGGAGAATGAGATCAATGCCAATTGATTCCCTATTTTATTTATGGGATAAGTGATCTAGTTATATAGTTTTGGTTTGCTCTATGCTTCCTACACTTTCAGGCAACTAGCAGTATCTGTGATAGAAGCAAGCATTACCAATCAAATAGAATATCTATACCAAAATAACACAAAAATCCACCTGAATACAGTGTTCGAAATCCCATGTGGTGCAAAATCCATGCCCTCTATTAACTGCATTTACTATTACTTTTCTTTGTCCCCCTAAATTGACGTTCTAATACAATGTCCATTAAAGTTTAGAGCCCCTATGGGAGCGCACCATAAAGGGCTTCTACTCTAGCTCCTGTTCAAAGTTGAAACTCTACCAAGCGGTCTCTTGCAAAAGTGCTTCACGGGCGAGCCGTTTTTTTTTTGTGAAGGACGGATGGAGCCCAAAATTGTGGCTTCACTTCGCTCTGTCGAGGGTCGCACAAGCAAAGGATTCCTGTGCCCTCCTCTGTCGCGCGCGAACCTCTCCTCTCTGGTGGACTCCTGTTGCACACGCATGCACCCCGAGTAGAACCTTGTAGAGGCCAACGACTAGGTGGAGGTTGGCCAGCCAGGAGGCGATGGATGGACCTAGTGCCGCCACATTGGAAGCTATGATGGGATGGTCTTGCAAGGCTTGGCCGTGACAGGCACGAGCATGGTCTTGGCTGTGTGACCTCGACTGGCGCTCGGTGGATGCAGAGCATGGCGTGAGGATCAGGTGATGTCATGACCACACCTTTCCCTTAGAAAAATAAAAGAAGAAATACGGAACAATACATGTATACATACTTGGACCTCCGGCCACCACGCACAAGTTCAAACGAAGTCGAGAATTTACAGTAATATAATAATGCCTTTTTCTTATGAATTATACAGTAAAAAAGCAACTGAAAAAATAGAGAAAATCAAGTTCATATAAAGAGTAATAGCTAGGGGCAACATGGACATTAGATATATATATTCTATTCACTCCTGAAAATACAGGAGCTGTTTTGCCAAACATTTTCCAAAGTGCTTCAACTCCACCAAAGAAGCCACTTCTCCAGAGGAGTCAGAGCCGGAGCCCTGCCAAACAGGCCCTTAATCTCATCTTGTGTACCAGATTTGCAAGGCATTAAGATAGAAAGCACCTAGCTAACTTCTTGTTCTTTGTCGACTCCCCTCCCCCCGAGGACCCAACACACCCACCCACCCACCCCATTGAAGTTCAAATACAAAGCCTGCTAAAGCTTAAATCTTATCTCATGTATCAGTTTCACAAGGAGTTAAGATGGAAAGCATGCAACGATTTATGATACCCGAAGCAATTTGTTAATCATAATATTGGATCGCATCCCATATGGGGACATTTTGACCTACCTGCCAAATCCGTATTTTCTTGGTTTCGGTGTAGCTAAGCCATTTGGTTGTACTCTTCTTTCATTTGTCACGTGTCGCCACTTTGGCTTGCCCTGTTTGGCAAATTCTAACTATATGCCATTGGTGAGGTCCGAAACTTACAAGTCCCTCTTCACAGCATGGGAAATCTATTGATACTTCAACACTTCCCCACTTTATCTAGGATATATCATTTCTACAGCATGCATAATGTGGGCAGTTCTTCCTCTCGAGAACATTCAGATTTTCATTCCTGTCTAGATTAGGCCTTGTGTGGAGTTGTGCTTTGTCCATCTTTCTCTGATCCAAATCCAAGCACGACCATAAATCCAATCACCCTCAGGCCGAAACAATCGCAGACACAGAATTAGAGGAATGCAGGAATGCACTCGAATGGAGGACAAACCATAAATCAACCGACTGCTGAGTGATACACAAATCAAGGCTGAAGGAATCTGTGACGGACTGCTTGTCGCCACACCAGAAAGGAGTCGCTGCCCAATTGACCACGTCAAGGAAGACGAGCCTCTGATACCACCTGTCACACCCATGGTCGCTGTTGAGATCAATCTGACGATACGAGTAGCAAAAGAAGAAGAGGAAATTAGAGGCTAGATGATCTAGATAACACGAGGAAGAAACCTTCCTTTCCTGTCTGTTCTGTTCTGTTTCTTTAATTTCTCTATTTTCTTTCTTGCTCTCGCCGTCCAGACTCTTGGAACATATACACATGTCTTCCACCTGGGTTGCATGGGTGGTTAGACCCTTGTCAGTTAAAGCATTGGACACCTTGCTCTTCATTATGGGTGTTACACCTGGCGGTATTACATGCAGGGCATCTAGTATTTATTGAATGCTGAAAAAGAAACAAAAGATATTACATCTAGGGCAAGTAGCCAAGCCGTTCAAAATAATGGATTACATGGGAACTTTGGGCCTGTTTTGTACTGACCCTGGCCATTCTCCTTGGTCCAGGCAGAAAATCTAGGCGTTGGATTTCGGATGCCTAGGGCTGGATTCCTGTCTGTTCCAGGTTGCCTGGCCAGGACAGAATCTGATAGGAGATATCAGGCAGTGCAGGAAACGATGTTTTTGTTATAAAAAATAATGATAGCACAATTGTTTTTAAGGAATCTTTCAGTGTAATGTTCTGGTAGCTTCCAGTTAGCAGTCATGGAATTTGCCTCAATCTTTTAATTGAGCCTTAACTAGTGCGATACTCCATATATGGAGTTGAAGAGTCTTCTGAAAGCATTTGGGGATTATTTTAGCACCATGAGTATCTTTTTTCTTTTTGGATGGGGATGGGTAACCATGGGGGTTCTAAAAGCACCTGAATCTATACTAAATGAGATAGTCTTGGTTCGCTACATGAATAAGTCTGGGGGGATATCTCGGGTCTAAAGCAAAATGTGGTTGCATGACACTTGTTTTTGTGGTGCATTTTGTTGTGCCTTTTGCTGATCATTTTTTCATTTGTTCTACATAACCTTGAATTGTTGCATCATTTGTTGCTTGATTTTGTTATCCCTTTGGTTAGTAACCATTTTCCAGCTGAAAATTTACTAGACTAGCACTTCTTTCAGTTAGATTTGTGCTGCTGTGACTTCTAATCGACAAAAGCTGCCTTTTTGGACTACTTAGTTTCTATAGATTTCTGCAAACCATAGCAATTTTGTGTTTGAGGAAAAATATCTGTAGTAATTCTCACGTACTTCAGTAAAATCGCTAGCCCAAAAAAGGGTGGTTTTTATTAGAGCCTTTTCTTAGAGTAATTTACTTGTATAGACTGCCCAAAAGGCATAAACCATATAATTAGTGTTGATCACATGCCTGAATAAAGCTCATTGAAAACAAAATTTGCTTCTTGCACATGCTACAGCATTCGAATATTGCAAGTAGTGCCAAACACAGTACATGTGCTCTTAGTTATGTTTAAGAGCCTAATTAAGATCTTTCTGCTCATTCTAATAATCTGTACTGACATTTTATTTTCTGTTACCAACTGTATTGAAAACAACTCTTTCTTTGCCTGTACTCAGACAATCCAAGTTATACCTTTGGAATATTTGCATAATTCTGATTGTAAGAAAACTGTTTATCTGCTACTAATGCTAAATTTCTTTTGCAGATGCAGTTGATGGAGTACATAGCTGGATACATAGGTGGGATGTTATTTTGTAGGCTGATCAACCCGACCTCTTGGTTGCTGACTGACAGGCCTAACACGGTGTGAGGTGCTGTAGGGGTTTGCACGAATCAATCGTGTCAATTTATGTCTAGCTGTTGAACTATTCAATGATTGTCTAAGTCGCATAGGTCTGGAGATGTTCATTTTACTAATCTGAGAAGAAAGCTTGGTCTATGATCAGACAGCTTTCATATCAACGCTACATTTTCTGTAAATCATTCGCCAAGTATTATTGCGATCACGATGCTGTGTTTCACGTGTAGAATCCAGTTTCCAGTAGTTCAGTTTCTCTCCTTGATATGTTGCTGTCTTGACAAAGATATTTCGCTGCATAGCTTACTAGATTCTGTCTGGACATATATATGGCCCCGTTCGTGTGTCTTTAGACCTGGCTTGATCCGCTTCTTTTTTCATCTGGAACAATGTTTTTTTTTTCCACAAATTCCTCCAAGTGAATGGGGCCTACGTATTATTTGGTCGGAGTTGTTGGCCCTCCACTTGTCAGTTGTTGCCGGCATGGTAGTCATATTATCTCATTTGCTCAGGGCAATGGCGTGTCAATGTTTTATAGCTTAGTATTTGAGTTTGAATCAATCTAATCCAATTCGATTTTCAGCTACTTTAGAGCTAGAGTTTGTAGAACTGAACAGAGCTTAGTTCTAATACTACCACACGTCATTTAGACTCTAATATATATCAGAATGGTCCTCAACGAGACCGACTGTTTAACTGAGCCGAATGGTTTTTTGAGCAAAGACATGGCTATATTAAAGTCACAAAACATACTAAGACAACGCGCAAACCAGATTTACGCGAAGGATACAGACGAAAGCGGTCCCAACCCACTTTACACAGACATGTCCTTGGGAGCCTCTCTACTAGCCGTAAGATCAATTCCATGCCCAGGAGAAGCACCATCTGTAAGTCTGTCACTAACTTTGGAAGGAGCTACAACAGCGTTTCTATTCTAAAAATGGGATCCAAGAAACAATAACCAAACTCAGTTGGTTAGGGTCCTTGTGGTGAAACCTGTCCATCTAGGTTTAAATTCTCGACTTGACACTGGTGCTCGTATTTTCCTAGATTTATTCCAGAATTTAACGGTGTTGTGCTTTCAGTGGTAGGCGACGTTCCCGTCGACAGCGAGAAACCTGTGGTGATTTCGTCAATCTCGAGATGTACCGGCACAGTCTTTCGGGGGTGCTTATAGGAGTAAGGTTTGCGTGCGTGTGTTCATAGAGGTGAGCGTGCTTGTGTGTTGAGCGTCTATGTCTGTACTTGTGTACACCTGACCCTGGAATTGCCCTTGCCGTTGAGGGAGATACTAGCCACGGTCGGGACGCCCGTGCCTCCTCTGTCACGCGCGCCCGCGGGAAATGCCACGCCGCCACCGATTCACTCATACACGCCCATGCGTACTAGGGACCACCTGAGCCCGCTTCGTTTCACGTGCCTGCATGCACACGGGGACCGCCCGTGCCCTCCTCCACTTCCTGCGCTTGCGCCATGCGCTCGCACCCCCGCCTATGGATGCGCACCGTAGACTCCGGCCGTCCCATCCAGGAGAATACGCTTGGAACATGAATGAAACACTTGAAACATGTAAGCACTTGCTGCAACATATAACTGAAATAACTAGAACATTTAGAACATAGGCTTGCAACATATGTGTGAAACATATTCAACATCCACATCAAACACTTACAACATTCGTCTGAAACAGATAAAACATTTTGAACAAGGGTTAACTGGATATGTGCCATTATAATTCTACCGTTATTTGAAACACACCATTACTATTGAAGAAACTATGTCAGTGCCATTACAATTGTTTTCTACTTTGAAATACACCATTATGTACACCTAAAGACGTTTTGGGCCCACTTTCAGACGTCTTAAGGCTAACGTATTTTTGTATGGACGCTTTTGCCCCTGTTAGTCTCCCTTTGTCCACTCTATGGCGTGTCGGGCCCACTTGTCATCCCTCTCCCATCCAAGATGCAACGCATCTCTCTCTCTCTGCTTCTCCAATGCCGCCACTGCCATTGCAGGTGCTCGCCCGCCGACATTCTCCGTTCCTCCTTCCTCGGTCGTGGCAACTCCAACTCGCAGCCCCACCATGAACCCACTTGCCCTGCGTAGGCCAGGCCAGCGTAGCCCCGCTGCGGGCACAGCACGCCGCTCCGCTGGCTACAAGCCGCCTACCCCAGTCCGGCTAGCCAGAGCTCCACCCCCCAGTCGAGCAGCGCGCCTAGGTCCCCCGTGCGTAGCCCACCCGCGTACTCGCTGGCGGCGGCGCGGTTGGCTCGACACGGTCGCCCGCCCGCGCGCTTGGCCAACGACAGCGTAGCTAGCTTGTCGCGGACGCCCGCCTACGCTCTTGGCTGGCTTGTCACAGACGCCCGTCAGGTGCGCTCGTCCAGCAGCGGCGTGGCTCGCTCGACACGGTCGCACAGCCGCAGTGCTCAGCCGGTGGCGACGCGGCTGGCTCGACACGGTCGCCCGCCGCGCGCTATGTCGACAGCGGCACGACCAGACCGCCCCACCCGCGTGCTTGTCTAGCGACCGAACTGGCTGGCTTTGCGCGGCTGCCCTCCCGCTCGAACTCGCTCGCTCGACGCTAGAGATGGAGAAGACAGAGATAGTGGAAGGGAGGCTGTGGGGAAGAAGGCTGTCAAGTGGGACCCATGTGCTGGTAAGTGTGAGAGAGAAGAGGAAGGGGGCAAATCGTCTCGAGACATATATAATGGCGTATCTCAAACATCTGTAGAGTTCTAATGGAAGTGGCATAGTTTCTTAAATAGTAATGGTGTGCTTCAAAAATGATAGAATTATAATGGTATAGATCCAATTAACCCTTTGAATAAACGCTTGCAACCTACCTCTAAAACACTTGCAACATATTCAACATCCGGATCTACTTTTACAACATCAAAACGAAACACTTGCAACATATCTCTGAAACATCTGAAACACTTGAAACATAGGTTTGCAAGATGTGGCAGAACCGCCTAATCTAATGTCTCCCAGGAGTACTTGTCTTCTATTAGACACTAAGTACTCAAGGGAGGACACCAAATTACGCAGTCCCGTCGAGCACACCCCACAGGAGAACAAAAAAATCCACATTTTTCCATCAGGATCACAAATGAGAGAATAAAGCTTACAACATTTTAGTCATTTCTTACATCACTTTCCATGTAACATCAGAGTATAATATTTATTATTTATAATAGCGGAATATGAACATGTTATCAGAGTTATGAACAATTTAATTTATCAACAGAATATAAACATGTGATCAAAATTATAGCAAAAATAAATATCTATTCATAAAATGATGAAGCATTGATATATAAACATTGACAACAGATTATCAAACTTCTATTTATAAAAACATTTAGTGAGAGTTATAGATAAAACTATGATCATAACGTAAAGGAATCCTCTATGAGCCCACCAGGAGGAATCCACACACAAGGGTCAGCTCTAGCATCCACTTGTCACTTGCAACAGGGGGAAATAAAACCCTGAGTACTCAATTGTACTCAGCAAGATTTATCCGACAGAAGAAAAGAAAAAGACTCCAAGGATATGTAAGGCTATCTGGCTTGTGGGTTTATTGCATCTATAGGAGCATTACTAAATGTGCGTCCTTATATTCGATTTTATTAGCAGTCATCATTAGTTCATTAACTAGCCATTCTATGTAAGCACCTATGCTACTTTTAAGTAGGTGGTAAGCAATCAGAATCATTTTATCATCTTTCATCTTTCAGTTCTTACTACGTTGCTAGACCGTAGACAAGCCGTATCGGATCGCCTGACGATTCGTGAATCAATGTGCCCAACTGGGTACCCCCGAAACACACGCCCCGCTTGAACCCTAGGCACAAGCAGGACCAACCCACTACCCTCCTATCACGGGGTCTAGGTCCCTGTCCAAACTTGGACTCCAATCCCCCGCCCCTGAGTCCCGGACTCAGTGCGGTGCAAGGACCTCCACCCAAAAACCACCCTGAAAGTTGGTCTGGAAAGAGCCAGAACCCATGACAAGAGAGTAACAAGTCTTCCCGGCACCCATACCTAAGTATGTGCTCGGGATAATAAGTCTGTGACCTGCCTAGGACCCAATGCAACGGCCGGTCCTTAACCGACACACACAGGAAAAGTGTAACCAAGCTATGCCCTGTTGGCCGCAGGACACAACCACTTACATCCACCAATACCCATACCATATCCCTGCCCGGTCTCTATTTTCCTTTCCACCATTTTATCATGAGTGGTAATAATATAGTGACAACAATAATATATTTCCTATCTCTTGCGAGTGACAGACAATCACTCGACTTCTACCGGGATCCTGTCGTACCTTGTCCGACTCGCAGTCCGCAACTCGACACGCGCGCCACGCCGCGTTCCGCTCCCTTGCCGACTCCGGAGTGCAGCCTGCGCCGCTGCCCGCTGCCCACTGAACTCCCCTTCCCCTCTTCCGCCTCGGCTCCCCCATCTCCTTCCGATTTCCCGAGCCCCCGAAATTCGAATCGCCCGCGTCCCGAGCCCTCGCCCGCACGCCGCCGATGCCCTCGAAGCGGCCGTCTCCGCACGCCATGGACGAAGCCGCCTCCGCAGCCGCCGCCGCGCGCCTCCGCCCCTCCACCCCGCGCTCCAAGAAGCGCACCTCCCGCTCCAAGTCCCGCGGCCGCTCCCGGGACCGCCGCCGCTCCCCAAACCCTAACCCTAGCTCCCGCCGCGAGCGCGCCGCGGACCACGGCGGCTCCGCCGCCGCGCCCTCCCGCAAGAGCGACCGCAAGCCCAAGCCGCGCTCCTTCCCGGACTCCGCCACGCTCGCCACGGCCATGGCCTCGGTCGCCGCCGCTGCCGCCGCCGCCTCCGCGGCTCCGGCGGCCGGCGGGGGCCGTGGCAGTGCGGGCGCCGTCCAGAAGCTCTGGACCGAGTCCGACGAGGTCGCGCTGCTCACGGGCGCCGTCGCCTTCAAGGACCGCACCGGCATCGCGCCGCGCCTCCCGGACATGGGCGAACTGTTCGAGTCCATTAGGGACTCCCTCGCGCCGCACCTCGACCAGGCCAAGGTGTACTACAAGCTCAAGCGCCTCAAGAGCAAGTTCCAGCACTCCGTGCCGGGCGAATCCAGCACCGCGCACGAGCACCGGCTGCGCGACCTGGGCGCGGCCCTCTGGGGCGCCGAGCTCGCGCGCCCTGAAGAGAACGCCATCGCGGTGGCTGAGGAGGCCGACGAGGGATTCGTTGGCGGGGATAGGGAGGGGGCCGTGAAGCTTCCTATGGTCAAGGAGGTGCTTGGAGAGTACTGGAGGCTCAACGGGCAGACCATGTCAGGTGTGTCGCTGGAGAAGGGGTTGGCGATGCTTGGGCCACAGGAGGCTAGTGTGGCCGAGGTCAAGTGGAGGCGACAGCTTGAGGCAGATATGCGCATGCAGATGCACCGGCATGATCTGGAAAAGGAGGTCTATGGCCTGCTCATCGATGCCATCAAAGGCCTAGGGCCTTAGCTTGGGTACAGATTTTACCATTCTCTGTGATCTGTGAGAGAGATCGATTTACTTCTGTTGTTTCAATTGCTTGGACTAATTAGGCTGGTTTTTTGCTTATCATCAGTCTACAATTGGATTAAGGTGCCAATGCTGTTAAGCTTACATTGGAAATTGGCATGCTCGGTTGACTATTTAATTGTGGGATTTAGTTATCCAAAATCACCATGCTTGTTTGATTTACTCAAGTCATGAGGTTTGATTGTGTTGACAATTTAGTCTCTTTCCCTTCCTCTAGCCTCAATGGTATAGTAGCCAATTTTCGTTTCAAAGCACACAGAATTATGAAATTTGGCATACTTTTAAGAAGTTAGGCAATGTCATTCGTTTTTTTTTTACATTTACCATGCAATGTTTGTAGCATGATATTTGTTTGAAGGAAAATTAACGGGTTTCTTCTGGAATTTTTCTTTCTTTTGAGTCTTCGGGCTATTGGCTAAATTTTCATTTTCATAGTTACACCTTTCTTATCTTGTCTTTTTTCTTTGCAAGGATTATCTAGTCTTCTTTTGTTTACAAAGTGGAACTGTTTGGTTGTCTTTCTTCCTTTCAGAATCCACAGCTCTAGCTTTCATAGTAAAATAGGCCATATACATATGGCAGGTGTTTGTTTCTGGACCTATTGAGCTCAAGTTTCTGTATCACAATACTAGTGTGTAGAATATGTGTCAATCTTCTAGAGTTCAGCTTGCCATGATAATTGGGTTGCATTTTTTTATTCATCATGAGTTTATCATTGAATAAGTCACAAAGTTATGCTTAAATTTAGCTGGTTGGCATGCTCCCTCATATTTTTTTATTGATTCAAACATCAAGCGATTACATGCCTGTCTGGTTTACACTCGTCGAGTGGAATTGTGTTTTTAGTTTGGTTTCTTTGTCATCCCAGTTCTACCATCTACTGTAAACTAGCTGTTTTATTTCTGTGTGCCCCACAGGATTAGTGCATTTTCACAGCTTTTATGTGGCAGCTTAGATGTTTGAATTAGATGCTACATTTAAAGTGTTTCGTTGCATATTAGCATATTGCATAATTTTGTGTTTCTTTTTTTGAAATGATAGCATGCTTGTTGTGATTATTCTACTTGACATGTAGAATTATCTTTGAGTTTGCTTTATTTCCCTTCCAGTTCTACCCTTGATGGCAAAACCACCATTCTTATCCAGAAAAATTCACTAATTACTATTTTGGCATGGTCTTGGTAGGACAGGTTAGGTATTGGATTGATGACTCTTAAACCAATGTTTTTAACATGATACATTATTCTGTTTACTAATAAAGGTGATACTTCTAGCATAATAAAAAAAGGGCATACCTAGTGCAGAGAGCTCTCGCTCTGTGTGGGGTCTGGGGAAGGGTGTCAGTGGCAAGCCTTACCCTCGCCTGTGCAATGAAAGGTGATACTTCTAGCATAATCAGTTTTTAAAAAATTGCTAGGCGCTAGTTAGGTGATTGGGTGGTGTCTAGCAGGTGGATGCCTAGGTAATCTATATGGATAAGCAGAATATTGAATTTATAATTGGATTTTCAACAAGTTAGCATCCAATCAGCATGAATAACGAAGAATTCCATGAGCTAAATTGGCATAAGTGGCATAATTAATTTCAAGCCAAAGTGTGTGAACTCATTTGTGTATTTTTCCCAATCAAGCATGAACATTTCAAGCCAAAAATCTATTATTGATGCTAAATGTTTATTGTCCTCTTTGTGCATCTTGTGGTTTAGGTCAAGGTCATTGGTAGCATTGTTGTTTTAGTACTCCTGTAAGAGTTGAATCACACATTTTTTTTGTTAAAAACCTGCCTTGTAGTTTACAATTTGGCAAAAAGGCCTGTTTTAAATGTAGATGTAGATACCTGAAGAGGTACTGCTGTTGGATCTGGTTGCAGTGTTTGAAAGAACTAGTCAAGTATGCATATCTAGTATGTTGTATACGTGTTACATGTGCACAACACAACTATATTCAAGTTGTTGAGATTTTTGCATATTGGGTATCACAAATGCATCAATCATGTTTAGCCATTTGGAGGTTCTACTTGTGCGGGGGAATCATTAAGACATCAAACCTTTGTGATTTTTTAATAAAAAAATGGACTTTGTGCTTGTATGTTGCCTTGGTTTTCCCTGATGGACAATCTTGGCTTAGGCATTTGATTTTGGAAGGTTGGTACTTGGTTGGACTTTGCAGCATTGAAAAGACAAGGCAAACTATATTATGGTTGACATGTCTTCCATTCCATTGACAATTATGGTGTGTCTTCTGTACCGCAGTCAACCATCTAGTTTGTTTTCTTGACATGTCTTCTATTCCATGGGCAATTATGGCATGGCCTCTACTGTATGGTAGTCAACCATCTAGTTTGTTTTCCTAATGGGTTCACAATAGACCCGCTGTCTCCCCATTTTCGCAGCTCGCCTTTTGGTGTCCACCACTTATTATCTGAGTTACCAACTTGCTATGCAGGGAGTTCCATCCTCCATAATGTTGAGATAAGCCACATGGCTGTGATTTCTCTCTCTTTGTTGTGTGTGTTGTCTTTGTTGTTGTCTCTTTTTGTTCTCTTTGTTTGATGTGGGGCTAGGCTGTGGTGGAGAATGAGATCAATGCCAATTGATTCCCTATTTTATTTATGGGATAAGTGATCTAGTTATATAGTTTTGGTTTGCTCTATGCTTCCTACACTTTCAGGCAACTAGCAGTATCTGTGATAGAAGCAAGCATTACCAATCAAATAGAATATCTATACCAAAATAACACAAAAATCCACCTGAATACAGTGTTCGAAATCCCATGTGGTGCAAAATCCATGCCCTCTATTAACTGCATTTACTATTACTTTTCTTTGTCCCCCTAAATTGACGTTCTAATACAATGTCCATTAAAGTTTAGAGCCCCTATGGGAGCGCACCATAAAGGGCTTCTACTCTAGCTCCTGTTCAAAGTTGAAACTCTACCAAGCGGTCTCTTGCAAAAGTGCTTCACGGGCGAAGCAGGGTGAAGGCAGAGCCGTTTTTTTTTGTGAAGGACGGATGGAGCCCAAAATTGTGGCTTCACTTCGCTCTGTCGAGGGTCGCACAAGCAAAGGATTCCTGTGCCCTCCTCTGTCGCGCGTGAACCTCTCCTCTCTGGTGGACTCCTGTTGCTCACGCATGCACCCCGAGTAGAACCTTGTAGAGGCCAACGACTAGGTGGAGGTTGGCCAGCCAGGAGGCGATGGATGGACCTAGTGCCGCCACATTGGAAGCTATGATGGGATGGTCTTGCAAGGCTTGGCCGTGACAGGCACGAGCATGGTCTTGGCTGTGTGACCTCGACTGGCGCTTGCTCGTAGTATCCCACATCGGTGGATGCAGAGCATGGCGTGAGGATCAGGTGATGTCATGACCACACCTTTCCCTTAGAAAAATAAAAGAAGAAATACGGAACAATACATGTATACATACTTGGACCTCCGGCCACCACGCACAAGTTCAAACGAAGTCGAGAATTTACAGTAATATAATAATGCCTTTTTCTTATGAATTATACAGTAAAAAAGCAACTGAAAAAATAGAGAAAATCAAGTTCATATAAAGAGTAATAGCTAGGGGCAACATGGACATTAGATATATATATTCTATTCACTCCTGAAAATACAGGAGCTGTTTTGCCAAACATTTTCCAAAGTGCTTCAACTCCACCAAAGAAGCCACTTCTCCAGAGGAGTCAGAGCCGGAGCCCTGCCAAACAGGCCCTTAATCTCATCTTGTGTACCAGATTTGCAAGGCATTAAGATAGAAAGCACCTAGCTAACTTCTTGTTCTTTGTCGACTCCCCTCCCCCCGAGGGCCCAACACACCCACCCACCCACCCCATTGAAGTTCAAATACAAAGCCTGCTAAAGCTTAAATCTTATCTCATGTATCAGTTTCACAAGGAGTTAAGATGGAAAGCATGCAACGATTTATGATACCCGAAGCAATTTGTTAATCATAATATTGGATCGCATCCCATATGGGGACATTTTGACCTACCTGCCAAATCCGTATTTTCTTGGTTTCGGTGTAGCTAAGCCATTTGGTTGTACTCTTCTTTCATTTGTCACGTGTCGCCACTTTGGCTTGCCCTGTTTGGCAAATTCTAACTATATGCCATTGGTGAGGTCCGAAACTTACAAGTCCCTCTTCACAGCATGGGAAATCTATTGATACTTCAACACTTCCCTCTTTATCTAGGATATATCATTTCTACAGCATGCATAATGTGGGCAGTTCTTCCTCTCGAGAACATTCAGATTTTCATTCCTGTCTAGATTAGGCCTTGTGTGGAGTTGTGCTTTGTCCATCTTTCTCTGATCCAAATCCAAGCACGACCATAAATCCAATCACCCTCAGGCCGAAACAATCGCAGACACAGAATTAGAGGAATGCAGGAATGCACTCGAATGGAGGACAAACCATAAATCAACCGACTGCTGAGTGATACACAAATCAAGGCTGAAGGAATCTGTGACGGACTGCTTGTCGCCACACCAGAAAGGAGTCGCTGCCCAATTGACCACGTCAAGGAAGACGAGCCTCTGATACCACCTGTCACACCCATGGTCGCTGTTGAGATCAATCTGACGATACGAGTAGCAAAAGAAGAAGAGGAATTAGAGGCTAGATGATCTAGATAACACGAGGAAGAAACCTTCCTTTCCTGTCTGTTCTGTTCTGTTTCTTTAATTTCTCTATTTTCTTTCTTGCTCTCGCCGTCCAGACTCTTGGAACATATACACGTCTTCCACCTGGGTTGCATGGGTGGTTAGACCCTTGTCAGTTAAAGCATTGGACACCTTGCTCTTCATTATGGGTGTTACACCTGGCGGTATTACATGCAGGGCATCTAGTATTTATTGAATGCTGAAAAAGAAACAAAAGATATTACATCTAGGGCAAGTAGCCAAGCCGTTCAAAATAATGGATTACATGGGAACTTTGGGCCTGTTTTGTACTGACCCTGGCCATTCTCCTTGGTCCAGGCAGAAAATCTAGGCGTTGGATTTCGGATGCCTAGGGCTGGATTCCTGTCTGTTCCAGGTTGCCTGGCCAGGACAGAATCTGATAGGAGATATCAGGCAGTGCAGGAAACAATGTTTTTGTTATAAAAAATAATGATAGCACAATTGTTTTTAAGGAATCTTTCAGTGTAATGTTCTGGTAGCTTCCAGTTAGCAGTCATGGAATTTGCCTCAATCTTTTAATTGAGCCTTAACTAGTGCGATACTCCATATATGGAGTTGAAGAGTCTTCTGAAAGCATTTGGGGATTATTTTAGCACCATGAGTATCTTTTTTCTTTTTGGATGGGGATGGGTAACCATGGGGGTTCTAAAAGCACCTGAATCTATACTAAATGAGATAGTCTTGGTTCGCTACATGAATAAGTCTGGGGGGATATCTCGGGTCTAAAGCAAAATGTGGTTGCATGACACTTGTTTTTGTGGTGCATTTTGTTGTGCCTTTTGCTGATCATTTTTTCATTTGTTCTACATAACCTTGAATTGTTGCATCATTTGTTGCTTGATTTTGTTATCCCTTTGGTTAGTAACCATTTTCCAGCTGAAAATTTACTAGACTAGCACTTCTTTCAGTTAGATTTGTGCTGCTGTGACTTCTAATCGACAAAAGCTGCCTTTTTGGACTACTTAGTTTCTATAGATTTCTGCAAACCATAGCAATTTTGTGTTTGAGGAAAAATATCTGTAGTAATTCTCACGTACTTCAGTAAAATCGCTAGCCCAAAAAAGGGTGGTTTTTATTAGAGCCTTTTCTTAGAGTAATTTACTTGTATAGACTGCCCAAAAGGCATAAACCATATAATTAGTGTTGATCACATGCCTGAATAAAGCTCATTGAAAACAAAATTTGCTTCTTGCACATGCTACAGCATTCGAATATTGCAAGTAGTGCCAAACACAGTACATGTGCTCTTAGTTATGTTTAAGAGCCTAATTAAGAAGATCTTTCTGCTCATTCTAATAATCTGTACTGACATTTTATTTTCTGTTACCAACTGTATTGAAAACAACTCTTTCTTTGCCTGTACTCAGACAATCCAAGTTATACCTTTGGAATATTTGCATAATTCTGATTGTAAGAAAACTGTTTATCTGCTACTAATGCTAAATTTCTTTTGCAGATGCAGTTGATGGAGTACATAGCTGGATACATAGGTGGGATGTTATTTTGTAGGCTGATCAACCCGACCTCTTGGTTGCTGACTGACAGGCCTAACACGGTGTGAGGTGCTGTAGGGGTTTGCACGAATCAATCGTGTCAATTTATGTCTAGCTGTTGAACTATTCAATGATTGTCTAAGTCGCATAGGTCTGGAGATGTTCATTTTACTAATCTGAGAAGAAAGCTTGGTCTATGATCAGACAGCTTTCATATCAACGCTACATTTTCTGTAAATCATTCGCCAAGTATTATTGCGATCATGATGCTGTGTTTCACGTGTAGAATCCAGTTTCCAGTAGTTCAGTTTCTCTCCTTGATATGTTGCTGTCTTGACAAAGATATTTCGCTGCATAGCTTACTAGATTCTGTCTGGACATATATATGGCCCCGTTCGTGTGTCTTTAGACCTGGCTTGATTCGCTTCTTTTTTCATCTGGAACAATGTTTTTTTTTTCCACAAATTTCTCCAAGCGAACGGGGCCTACGTATTATTTGGTCGGAGTTGTTGGCCCTCCACTTGTCAGTTGTTGCCGGCATGGTAGTCATATTATCTCATTTGCTCAGGGCAATGGCGTGTCAATGTTTTATAGCTTAGTATTTGAGTTTGAATCAATCTAATCCAATTCGATTTTCAGCTACTTTAGAGCTAGAGTTTGTAGAACTGAACAGAGCTTAGTTCTAATACTACCACACGTCATTTAGACTCTTCTATATATCAGAATGGTCCTCAACGAGACCGACTGTTTAACTGAGCCGAATGGTTTTTTGAGCAAAGACATGGCTATATTAAAGTCACAAAACATACTAAGACAACGCGCAAACCAGATTTACGCGAAGGATACAGACGAAAGCGGTCCCAACCCACTTTACACAGACATGTCCTTGGGAGCCTCTCTACTAGCCGTAAGATCAATTCCATGCCCAGGAGAAGCACCATCTGTAAGTCTGTCACTAACTTTGGAAGGAGCTACAACAGCGTTTCTATTCTGAAAATGGGATCCAAGAAACAATAACCAAACTCAGTTGGTTAGGGTCCTTGTGGTGAAACCTGTCCATCTAGGTTTAAATTCCTCGACTTGACACTGGTGTTCGTATTTTCCTAGATTTATTCCAGAATTTAACGGTGTTGTGCTTTCAGTGGTAGGCGACGTTCCCGTCGACAGCGAGGCAACCTGTGGTGATTTCGTCAATCTCGAGATGTACCGGCACAGTCTTTCGGGGGTGCTTATAGGAGTAAGGTTTGCGTGCGTGTGTTCATAGAGGTGAGCGTGCTTGCGTGTTGAACGTCTATGTCTGTACTTGTGTACACCTGACCCTGGAATTGCCCTTGCCGTTGAGGGAGATACTAGCCACGGTCGGGACGCCCGTGCCTCCTCTGTCACGCGCGCCCGCGGGAAATGCCACGCCGCCACCGATTCACTCATACACGCCCATGCGTACTAGGGACCACCTGAGCCCGCTTCGTTTCACGTGCCTGCATGCACACGGGGACCGCCCGTGCCCTCCTCCACTTCCTGCGCTTGCGCCATGCGCTCGCACCCCCGCCTATGGATGCGCACCGTAGACTCCGGCCGTCCCATCCAGGAGAATACGCTTGGAACATGAATGAAACACTTGAAACATGTAAGCACTTGCTGCAACATATAACTGAAATAACTAGAACATTTAGAACATAGGCTTGCAACATATGTGTGAAACATATTCAACATCCACATCAAACACTTACAACATTCGTCTGAAACTAGATAAAACTATTTTGAACAAGGGTTAACTGGATATGTGCCATTATAATTCTACCGTTATTTGAAACACACCATTACTATTGAAGAAACTATGTCAGTGCCATTACAATTGTTTCCTACTTTGAAATACACCATTATGTACACCTAAAGACGTATTGGGCCCACTTTCAGACGTCTTAAGGCTAACGTATTTTTGTATGGACGCTTTTGCCCCTGTTAGTCTCCCTTTGTCCACTCTATGGCGTGTTGGGCCCACTTGTCATTCCTCTCCCATCCAAGATGCAACGCATCTCTCTCTCTCTCTGCTTCTCCAATGCCGCCACTGCCATTGCAGGTGCTCGCCCGCCGACATTCTCCGTTCCTCCTTCCTCGGTCGTGGCAACTCCAACTCGCAGCCCCACCATGAACCCACTTGCCCTGCGTAGGCCAGGCCAGCGCAGCCCCGCTGTGGGCACAGCACGTCGCTCCGCTGGCTACAAGCCGCCTACCCTGGTCCGGCTAGCCAGAGCTCCACCCCCCAGTCGAGCAGCGCGCCTAGGTCCCCCGTGCGTAGCCCACCCGCGTACTCGCTGGCGGCGGTGCGGTTGGCTCGACGCGGTCGCCCGCCCACGTGCTTGGCCAACGACAGCGTAGCTAGCTTGTCGTGGACGCCCGCCTACGCTCTTGGCTGGCTTGTCACAGACACCCGTCGGTGCGCTCGTCCAATAGCGGCGTGGCTCGCTCGACACGGTCGCATAGCCGCATGCTCAGCCGGCGGCGACACGGCTGGCTCGACACGGTCGCCCGCCCGCGCGCTATGTCGACAGCGGCACGACCAGACCGCCCCACCCGCGTGCTTGTCTAGCGACCGAATGGCTGGCTTTGTGCGGCTGCCCTCCCGCTCGAACTCGCTCGCTCGACGCTAGAGATGGAGAAGACAGAGATAGTGGAAGGGAGGCTGTGGGGAAGAAGGCTGTCAAGTGGGACCCATGTGCTGGTAAGTGTGAGAGAGAAGAGGAAGGGGGCAAATCGTCTCGAGACATATATAATGGCGTATCTCAAACATCTGTAGAGTTCTAATGGAAGTGGCATAGTTTCTTAAATAGTAATGGTGTGCTTCAAAAATGATAGAATTATAATGGTATAGATCCAATTAACCCTTTGAATAAACGCTTGCAACCTACCTCTAAAACACTTGCAACATATTCAACATCCGGATCTACTTTTACAACATCAAAACGAAACACTTGCAACATATCTCTGAAACATCTGAAACACTTAAAACATAGGTTTGCAAGATGTGGCAGAACCGCCTAATCTAATGCCTCCCAGGAGTACTTGTCTTCTATTAGACACTAAGTACTCAAGGGAGGACACCAAATTACGCAGTCCCGTCGAGCACACCCCACAGGAGAACCAAAAAAATCCACATTTTTTCATCAGGATCACAAATGAGAGAATAAAGCTTACAACATTTTAGTCATTTCTTACATCACTTTCCATGTAACGTCAGAGTATAATATTTATTATTTATAATAGCGGAATATGAACATGTTATCAGAGTTATGAACAATTTAATTTATCAACAGAATATAAACATGTGATCAAAATTACAGCGAAATAAATATCTATTCATGAAATGATGAAGCATTGATATATAAACATTGACAACAGATTATCAAACTTCTATTTATAAAAACATTTAGTGAGAGTTATAGATAAAACTATGATCGTAACGTAAAGGAATCCTCTATGAGCCCACCAGGAGGAATCCACACACAAGGGTCAGCTCTAGCATCCACTTGTCACTTGCAACAGGGGGAAATAAAACCCTGAGTACTCAATTGTACTCAGCAAGATTTATCCGATAGAAGAAAAGAAAAGGACTCCAAGGATATGTAAGGCTATCTGGCTTATGGGTTTATTACATCTACAGGAGCATTACTAAACGTGCGTCCTTATATTCGATTTTATTAGCAGTCATCATTAGTTCATTAACTAGCCATTCTATGTAAGCACCTATGCTACTTTCAAGTAGGTGGTAAGCAATCAGAATCATTTTACCATCTTTTATCTTTCAGTTCTTACTACGTTGCTAGACCATAGACAAGCCGTATCGGATCGCCCGACGATTCGTGAATCAATGTGCCCAACTGGGTACCCCGAAACACACGCCCCACTTGAACCCTAGGCACAAGCAGGACCAACCCACTATCCTCCTATCATGGGGTCTAGGTCCCTGTCCAAACTTGGACTCCAATCCCCCGCCCCTGAGTCCCGAACTCAGTGCGGTGCAAGGACCTCCACCCAAAAATCACCCTAAAAGTCAGTCCAGAAAGAGCTAGAACCCATGATAAGAGAGTAACAAGTCTTCTCGGCACCCATACCTAAGTATGTGCTCGGGATAATAAGTCTGTGACCTGCCTAGGACCCAATGCAACGGCCGGTCCTTAACCGACACAGACAGGGAAAAAGTATAACCAAGCTATGCCCTGTTGGCCGCAGGACACAACCACTTACACTCACCAATACCCATACCATATCCCTGCCCGGTCTCTATTTTCCTTTCCACCATTTTATCATGAGTGGTAATAATATAGTGACAATAATAATATATTTCCTATCTCTTGCGAGTGACAGACAATCACTCGACTTCTACCGGGGTCCTGTAGCATAGCAGTCGACACGATCCTGTCATACAAGTAAGACTCATATGATAAGGATATATATATGCAAGTGGGTTTCATTCAATTCCTTAAAACTTAATGCACAAATATAATTTAAAGTGCAGAAAAGTAGGAGTTATGCACCGGGGCTTGCCTAGGTAAGATATATACTAAAAAGTTAGTATCTGCATCTTTAGATCATCCACCATCAACTGAATAGAAAGCCCATCGTATCATCTCCTAGAGAGAATACCATTACACCATCTTCAGATTCTCAATCATCCTTCAATTGATCCGTTGATCCATCATCGTACCTATATGATATGCATTGATGCAAATGACGCAACAGATAATTAACAAGGCAACAACTCTTAAAACAGAGTACATACTACGAACTAACAAGCTAGCTCTAATGACTAGCGTACTAATCTACATATCAACATCGTCGAGAAAGGTGTCATCTCCCAACAAGTGTTTTAGTTATACAATTCCAAGGTGTTTCTTTATTTTCATTCTATCGATTTAATCTTTATTCAAAATAGGGCATCATTATCTATCTAGCAAACTAATTATTCTAGGTGCTACAAAAATTACATTGAGCAGCTAATAATATTAGTAATTTACTGTAAAATTTTTAGGGTCAACACTATCACCATTTCCCCATAAAATTTCCCACAAGTTCATATTTCAACAATATCAAACATTTTAAAATAATTAGAGCAACCCTAAAAATAGCATCAAATAGATGAATCAATTACGCTAATAGATAGATCATGATTTTAGGAACTCAATGAAATTTGTTCCACAGTTTTTAGACTCCTAAATGATTTTATATTTAAATAACAAAATCAGCTCATAATTTATATTAGGAAATCTTCACTAATTCCATGGAAAAAGAAAAGAACACCGCGACTGAAAGCTCTAGTTTGTTTTTGGTTAATTGATGAAACCCTAAGTGCTAACCTAGTATATCAAAGTGATTATGAGATATGTAGCACTACTCCAAGTAATGAAGCAATGGTGAAGATCATGATGATGGTGATGGCATGGTGATGATCAAATGCTTGAACTTGAAAAAGAAGAAAGAGAAAAACAAAAGGCTCAAGGCAAAGGTATAAATAGTAGGATCCATTTTATTTTAAGTGATCGAGACACTTAGTGAGTGTGATCACATTTAGGATCGATAGAGGGGTGAAACTCGTATCGAAATGCGGTTATCAAAGTGCCACTAGATGCTCTAACTCATTGCATATGCATTTAGGATCTAGTGGAGTGCTAACACCCTTGAAAATGTTTGTGAAAATATGCTAACACATGTGCACAAGATGATACACTTGGTGGTTGGCATATTTGAGGAAGGGTGAAGAAGATAGAGTTGAAAAGGAGTTAGTTCGCGCTGGTCACAGAGTGATCGGACGCGTGCGGTATGGTGACCGAACGCGTCCGGTATTAACGACGAACTCAATGACCGGATGCGTCCGGTCGCCACACTAGACGCGTCTGGTGTGAATCAGCTAAGTCGTTGTTCAGTGAAATAGTTGATCGGACACTGGTAGCGTCCGGTCCTGGAGTGACCGAACACGTCCAGTCGACCGTGGGTGCTTACTAGACTCGACCGGACACTGAGGCTCAGTGTCCGATCAGTTTCTAATAGACATGTCCAATCGGCCTCGGGTACTCTCTAGACACAGCCGGACACTACGGCTCAATGTCTGGTCATTTCTATTTCAGCGTCCGGTCTGAGCGTTCGGTCGCATGTAAGTATGAGCAGCAATGGCTACTTTGGTTTGAACTGGACATGTGGCGGTCTGAGAGTGATCGGACGCATCTGGTATTCTTGTCCGGTGCACTCGAGCAGTGCATCCGGTCGATGCGTAGTCTGCCCAATAATTGAGCCAACGATTTCGTGGGAGGCTTCTATTTAAGCCCCATGGCCGGCTCAAGCTCACTCTCTTGTCCATTTACATTGATATAGCAACCTTGTGAGCTTAGCCAAAGCCCTCTCACTCATCTCCATCATTGATTCATCATCTTTGTGCGATTGGGAGAGAATCCAATTGCATTGCTTGAGTGATTGCATCTAGAGGCACTTGGTGTTCGTGTTTTTGCTACGAGATTCGCTTGTTGCTCTTGGTGGTTGCCACCACCTAGATGGCTTGGAGCAGTGGAGGAGGATTGGCACGAGTTGGTGATTGTTCATGGCCATCTTCGGTAATTGTGAGGGGATTTGTACCTTCCCCGGCTGGAGCGTCGAAAGGTAACTCTAGTGGATTGCTTGTGTCTTTGAGTTACCTCACTTGTGGATAGGTTCTTGCGGTGTCCAATTATGTGGACTGAGGTTCGTGCAACACCTCTTAGCCGTTGAACCACCAAGTGTTGGTCGACACAACGGGGACGTAGCGTGTTGGCAAGCACGTGAACCTCGGGAGAAAATTGGTTGTCTCTTGCCCTTTGGTATTCTCTCGGTGATTGATAAAATATTCATCTTGTGATTGTTCACTTCTCTACGCGGCGGTATAATCACCTCACTTACTCATTTACATTCCCGCAAACTAGCTATATCAAGCTCTTTAGTGTAGCTAGAATTGAGAGCTTGCTTTGTGAATTAAGTTCATCTAGTGGAGCTCTTTAGTGTAGTAATTGTTCGAGCTCTTAGTGAGTAGTGACCTAGTGGATTGTGTGCCTAGTGATCATAACAACTAGAATTATTGGATAGGTGGCTTGCAACCCTTGTAGAGCTAGAGCAAGTTTACATTTCACTTTTTGTTATACTAATCAAACTACTCTAGTTGATTTGTAGATTATAAATAGGCTATTCACCCCCCTCTAAGTCATATTAGGACCTTTCAAGTGGTATCTGAGCCATGGTCACCGTTTGATTAAAGGCTTAATAACCTTGGTGTCAAATTATGGCTCAAGTTGTGTTCAACCATGTGGGGGACAAACCACCGTTCTTTGATGGCACATGCTATGATTATTGGAAGAGAAAGATGATGATGTATCTTGGTTCAATCAATGATCAAGTATAGGAGGTGACCGAAGAATGACTATGCTATCATTGATCCCGACAATCCCACCTAACCAAGACAAGACCTAATAAGCAATGCAATACAATGGCTCTCAACACCATATACAATGCCATTGATTCCAAGGTGTTTGAGCAAATCAAGGATTGTGAAAGAGCTAATGAGGTGTTGAGGAGATTGGAGGAAACATATGAGGGCACACCGGCGGTGAAAAGTGCCAAGTTGTACATCCTCAAGGATAAGTTGACAAACTTTAAGATGAAGGATGATGAGAGCATTCCAGAGATGTTCCATCGGTTACAAGTAATTGTCAATGACTTGAAGGCTTTGGGAGAGAAGGTCAGGGATGATGATGTCTCTCATCGGTTCTTAATGTGCCTACCTCCAAGATTTGAGATATTGAAGATTGCTTATCATAAGAGGAGGATTGAAGGAGATTACCCCTAACCGAGTACTAGGTGATGTCATGACACAAGAGACATACTGTGCTGGAAAGAGAAGGGGTTAACAATGATGACAAGAAGGAAGAAGAAGGCAAGAAGAAGAAGAGTGTAGCATTCAAGGCTAGCTCATCATCATCCAAGAACAAGGGAAAGTCCAAGAAAGAATCAAGTGATGATGATGATCTTAATGATATTGATGATGAAGCTATGACTCTATTTGTGCACAAGATGGACAAATTCATGAAAAAGAAGGAGTATGGTGCAAGAAAGAGAAGAGATCACACCAAAAGCAAAGAATATATGAGAAGATGCTACAATTGCAAGAGACCCAATCATTGTTGTAGCGGATTATCCCTACAATAGTGATAATGATGAGGATGAGAAGAAGAAGCACAAGAAAGACAAGAAAGAAAAGAAGGAGAAGGAGAAAAAGATGACCTTCCAAAAGAAAAGAAGGGTGGAGGCTATGTGGTCACTTGGGATAGTGATGGCTCTTTGGATAGTGATGACTCTTGTGATGATGGCAAGAAATCTATCAAGAAAGCACTAGCAAGCATCGCCATCAACAACAAGCCCTCCATCTTTGATACTTCATCAACATGCCTCATGGCAAAGCCTACCAAGGTAAAATATGATATGAGTGATGATGATGAATGTGAAAGTGATGCTTGTAGGAGTGATGATGATGAAGAAGAGTGCTCTAAGGAGGAGCTCATGGACATGTGTGAGCAAGTGCACACTTGCTTTGAGATGAAGAGAAAGGAGTGCAAAGAATTGAACAAAAAAGTCAAATTTCTTGAGCAATCTCTTGATGAGCTCAATGCCACTCATAAGAGGCTAATGGAAGCCCATGAGAAGCTTGGCAAAGCTCACTCTAAGCTTGAAAAAGCTCACTCCTCTCTCATGGAGCAAGTCAAGAAGGAGGAGGCCAAGAAGGAGCAAGTGATCGTGTCTTGTGATGTGGGACTAACATATGATCTTATTGATGAAACTTTTTATAAGCCCATTATAGTTGCTCCCACTAACACTTCTTGTAGCACTACTACTTCTACTTCACCTTTGAGTGATGGTCTCACTTGTGATGCCTCACTAATGGTGGAAAATGAGACTCTCAAGACGGAGGTGAGTGAGCTCGCTCAGTGCCTTAGGCAATGCCTATGATGGAGATGCTCGCTTGCTAAAGTGCTTGGATAGCCAAAGGTTTTCTCTCAACAAAGAGGGATTAGGCTATACCCCCAAGAAAGGCAAGGCGGCCTTTGTCACTCCCAAAGTTAGCTTTGTGAAGGGACAATGATCGATTTTGCAATAGATGCAACCAAGTTGGGCATATAGAGCAATATTGCAAGACTAACAAGAACAAGCTACCTAATGTATCCTCAATTAAATTTGATTCTTGTTACATGCTTGTTAAGGGTGCCAATGGTGTGAAGGCTAAATTCATTGGTACACCAATTATGGGCCCTAAAGAAGAAGGTCATTTGGGTACCAAAGACTTTGGTAACTAACCTTCAAGGACCCAAGCAAGTTTTAGTACCTAAAAAGAATTAATCTTCTTTTGTAGGTCAATTATAAAGACTGGAGGAAGGCATTGGGTGCTTGATAGTGGGTACACACAGCACATGACCAGTGATCCTAGAATGCTCAATTCAATCAATGAAAACAAGAGCAATGGGATTGATAGTATCACATTTGGTGACAATGGCAAAGGCAAGGTCAAAGGGCTTGGTAAGATTGCAATATCCAATGACTTGAGCATTTCCAATGTGCTACTAGTAGAGAGCTTGAACTTCAACCTATTATCAGTAGCTCAATTGTATGATCTTGGTTTCAAGTGCATATTTGGTGTGGATGATGTAGAGATCATAAGTGTAGATGGCTCTAACTTGATTTTCAAAGGATTTAGATATGAGAATCTATACTTAGTTAATTTCAATGCTAGAGAAGCTCAATTGACAACATGTTTGATCACTAAGTCTAGCATGGGTTGGTTATGGCATAGAAGGCTTGGTCATGTTGGAATGAAACAATTGAACAAGTTGATTAAGCATGACTTAGTTAGAGGCTTGAAAGATGTCACATTTGAGAAGGATAAGCTATGTAGTGCATGTCAAGCTAGAAAGCAAGTTGGTAACACACATCCTAAGAAGAGCATGATGAGCACATCCAAGGCATTTGAGTTGATACACATGGAATTATTTGGACCAACCACATACACTAGCATTGGTGGAAACAAATATGGATTTGTGATTGTGGATGATTTCACTAGATACACATGGGTGTTCTTTCTTGTTGATAAGAGTGATGTGTCTGCAATATTCAAATCATTTGTCAAGAGCATTCACAATAAGTTTGAAACAACTATCAAGAAAGTTAGAAGTGATAATGGTAGTGAATTCAAGAACACTAGAATTGATAAGTTGTGTGATGAATTTGGAATTAGACATCAATTCTTGGCCAAGTACACTCCACAATCAAATGGCCTAGTTGAAAGAAAGAATAGAACTTTGATTGATATGGCAAGATCAATGTTGAGTGAGTACAATGTGAGTCATTCATTTTGGGCCGAAGCAATCAACAGGGCTTGCTATTATAGCAACCGACTCTATTGTCACCCCATGATGGAGAAGACACCTTATGAGCTATTGAATGGAAGAAAGCCCAACATAGCATACTTTTGGGTTTTTGGTTGTAAATGCTACATATTGAAGAAAGGCACTAGATTGAGCAAGTTTGAAAAGAAATGTGATAAAGGCTTCTTGCTTGGTTACTCCACTACTAGCAAGGCATATAGAGTTTGGAATTTAGCTAGTGGTACTCTTGAGGAGGTTCATGATGTGGAATTTGATGAAACAAATGGTTCCCAAGAGAAAGATGAGAATCTAGATGATGTAAGAGGCACTCAATTGGTCAATGCAATGAAGAATATGGACATTGGTGATATAAGGCCTAGAGAGGTGATTGATGTTGAAGATGACAAGAATCAAGTGCTCTCTAACTCAAATGTGCAAGCTAGTGGTTCTCATGATCAAGTTCAAGTAAGAACAAGTGATGACAAAGTGCAAGATCAACAACAAGTGGCTAGTTCATCATCTCAACCAAGTGATCAATCAAATGCAAGCAATCAAGTGCAAGTGCTTTAACCAACCAATATTGCAAGAGATCATCCATTGGACATTATAATTGGTGATATTTCAAGAGGTGTACAAACTAGATCAAGATTGGCTTCATTTTATGAGCACTTCTCATTTGTGTCATCCATTGAACCTAAGAAGATAGATGAAGCTTTGATGGATGTTGATTGGGTCAATTCTATGCATGAAGAGCTAAACAACTTCATAAGAAACCAAGTATGGGAGTTAGTTGAGAGGCCTAAGGATCATAATGTGATTGGAACCAAGTGGGTCTTTTGGAACAAGCAAGATCAAGATGGGATAGTAATAAGGAACAAAGCAAGATTAGTGGCTCAAGGTTACACTCAAGTTGAAGGTCTTGACTTTGGAGAAATATATGCCCCGGTTGCAAGATTGGAAGCAATTAGGATCTTGTTAGCCTATTCTTATGCCCACAACTTCAAGTTGTACCAAATGGATGTGAAGAATGCATTTCTCAATGGGTACATCAATGAGCTTATGTATGTTGAGCAACCTCTCGGTTTTGAAGATGAAAAGAAACCCAACCATGTTTACAAGTTGAGAAAGGCTTTGTATGGATTGAAACAAGCACCAAGAGCATGATATGAGAGATTGAGGGATTTCCTACTCTCTAAGGGATTCAAAATGGGAAAGGTTGACACCACTCTCTTCACCAAGAAGCTTGGAATTGACTTGTTTATAATGCAAATCTATGTTGATGATATCATATTTGGGTCAACAAATCAAGATTTTTGTGAAGAGTTTGGCAAGATAATGACAAGTGAGTTTGAGATGTCCATGATTGGAGAGTTTAGTTACTTCCTTGGTCTTTGTCGGTATGGGACCCATGGGATACCCCGCAAGGAAGGGAGAAGACCTAGTCTAATTAGGATTCTTCCCCTGTACTCTTAGTAGCAGTATTATTCTGTAATCCTACTAGAAACTCTCATTGTAAACCGACTAGGACTCTGACCTCCTGACTATATAAAGGAGGGCAGGGCTCATTGGATCGGGAGTTTAGAGAACAATTTGACAACACAACACTTTACAATCAATCCAACACAAAGGCTAACGCCGACTGGATGTAGGGCTATTACTCGATCGAAGATCGAGGGTCTGAACCAGGTTAAATCGACTGTCTTTTGCGTTTACCATCGAGTTCCGCATACGCTGAAGCCCGAACATACTGCCCTGGGGACCCCCGTGGCAGGCTATCGGTGGTGAAACATCGACAGCTGGTGCGCCAGGTAGGGGCTTTCGGTGACTTTGCATCCGAGAGCTCGATGGACCTCGACAACATGATCTTCTCCAAGGGATCAACCTTCATCTTCGGTTCATGGATCTGCGAGGCAGGTGACGATGGCAAGCTCCAAGGTCGTCTCCTCGAAAATTCATATCATCATCAGGACTTTTCCATTTCGGCAACAACGACAGATCAGCTTGCCGGAAGATTCAGCGTAGCTCATAATGTCCAATCCAACTCAGATTTCGCTGACTTCAGCGCATCCGATTCAAACTCAAGTTCCGCTTCTGAGACAGGAGTCTTATCCGAGTTCTTTCGGAAAACTGAGTTCTTTTCTGACAAGGCTCTGAGGCACGATGTCAACTTATCAAGGATACAACTCGGAGTACACTCAGAGTACTAAAAAGAAGTCGGGTCCTCTTCTATTCGGACTCCTGCAACATGGCAACATCTTATCAGACATGGCCCGAAGGATCCACCTATCCCATGCTTAGAATGCCGCTGAAAGGAGCCTAGGAAGGTCTTCGTCTTAACTATAACATCTCAAGACTGCATCGTCCACTGGCCAAGGTTCTGTTCCTGAGGATGACGGCACCCAACTAGTCAACTGATACGACAACAACAACTCTACCCTACCAAGAAGGAGACTCGATCTATGACCTTGAAACCTCTACTGAAGTTATCAACAGCTCTGGCAGTACGGAAATCAACGACGATGACAGAACAACTCACGCTAGAGAAGTATTCATGATTCGCCGTCCTCGATCACCATTGGTCCCCCCTAGAAGCACCCGACGTCAGATCTTCAGATGAATCCGAATCCAACATATCACCATTTATCTAGGGGCATGATGGTGAAACTGAGAGTCAGAGGTAGGCTAGAGAGAGAAAGAACAAATTGAAGCGAGGACATCAACGCCGTGCTAAGCAACGAAAGGAAACTTGGATCAAATATGAGTTAGACCTAGCCGAGTACAATAAAAGAAGATCAGAGCGAGAGGTCAAAGAAGGACAAGCAGTGAATACACCCTACGATAAGATCTGAGAAGCACTAGAAGAACTCAGGGCAACTTCATTTCCCAATGAAAAACAAGAACAACTCCGGGAACTTCCTCCGATCAACAGTCCTTAGGACGCACGACTGGAAGGGCAACATCTCATGAATAGGAAGATTAAAATAAGAGGAAGTCCACCTTCGAGAGACTTGGACCAAGCGGAAAGTCACAACAGAGAAAGTAGAAGAAATCATAGTCAAAACGACCAGGTCGAACAAACAAGAAAAGCCAGAAGCAAAGCACCCATACGGACAGCTATGCAAAACTACTCTCACCAAGACAACAGTTGGCAAGAAGGGGGCGCTGAATCAGAATACATAGAAGCGAGAACGTATGATAGATTCCCCTATTTTACAAACAGACTTGCTTCAATACGACTACCTCACAAGTTCAAGCCAGTCCAACCACTCCAAGTATGATGGCAAGACCGAACCAAAGCAATGGCTCAGGATTTACTCGCAATCGATTGAATTGGCCGAAGGAGACGATGACATCAAGACCTTGTTCTTTCCCTTGGCCCTAGAAACCATGCCACTTCAATGGTTTGACAAATTGAATCCAGGATCAATCAGAAACTGGGAGGACTTGCAACGAGCTTTCTGTGAAAATTTCACGGGTATTATTACACACCCAATCACCCACGCAGAGTTAAAAGGACTCAAGCAGAAAGGAGGTGAAAGTCTTAGAAATTACTATCGATGATTTGGAGAACTATGAGCTCAAGTACATGTGTAACACCCTAAAAAATTGCCTCTTTTAAAATAAAGCCAAAATTGATTTAAATTGGAATTTTTGTGTACATGAAATATAGGAAATAAAATTTTTCATTAATTTAAAATTCAACATAAGGTAGTAACATGTGTGAGCATACATGCTGTTGCATCTTATTTATTGTGATGGATGGTGTTGATCCAAAACTCCATAGTAAATTGGAATGTTTTTGAAAAGAGTTTGAAAATGGCTTTGAAATAAAAGAAAAGAAAGAAAAGAAAATTAGAAAATAAAAGTATTTTTAAAGTTGTAAAGTTTATCTTGGAAAGCCTAATAGAATTGTCTATTTTTATTGAATGGGAAAGTATATTTGAAACCACACTCGAATTGGATTTGAATTTAGCTTAGAATTGGAAGATTAGAAATAGAAAAGAACTTAATTTGGAAAAACTTCTATTCTTCATTTTCCAGCCTAGCCAAGGAACCGGCCCTTTTCCTCCCTCATCTTCCCGGCCTCGGCCCGCTACTGGCGGCCCAAGCGCACTCCTCCTACCTTCTCTTTTTTCCAGCACACTCGGCCTGTTCCGCTGGCCCAGCTCGCGCGCCTTCCTTCCTTCCCCTCTTTCCGCTTACTCGGCCTTAGCCCATCCCGTGTTGGCCTGTTCCACATGACTCACCTGCACGGCCCAGCACCTCGGCCCGCTCAGCCTTCACCGCCCCATGTGCCTACGCGTTGTCCGCACCCACTCGGCCTGGTCCGCTTCGGCCTGCCCTAGCGCCCATGGCCGCCTACGCTCCGCTCCCATTCTTCTCGCTGCGATAAGGGACCCACTCATCAGCGCCCCACGCTCCCTTCCCTTTTCTTCCCCGACACGCTCGGAGCCTTTCCTTTCCTCTGCCCCGCCGATGGCGCAGCCGTACATGGTAAGCCACCACCACCGCCATCAAGCATGCAGGGAAGGCCACAAATCCGCCCCGCTCCCTTTCCTCCTACGCCGCAGCACCCCCGGCCTATAAAGCCCCCTACCAAGCCATCTCCTCTGCCCCTTCTTCGATCGCCGCTCGAGCTCGCACTCCCCGCCGTCGCAATACGATGACTAGCGCCCTTACCTCGACGACGATGTGTCCTAGAGATCCGTCGTTGTCCCCCGCGCCCATAGGTACCTAAATTTCTCAGTTTTCATCAATGATTGGATCAAATTTCTCCTCACCCGTGCATTTTCTCTCTCTCTAGTCGCCGCCGTCGATGAACTGTGCCTTGGAGACCTTCCCGGACGCCGCAACCACCTCTATCCAAATCTTGGTGAGCTACTCGTCCTCCCCATGCCCTCTGTTCGTCAAATAGCGCGCTAGAACTCTGTATCGGCGAGCTCTAAAGCACCGGCCATGGCGCCACCGTGGGGAACACCACCCCGATGAGCTCCCCATCCCCGTTGCGATACTCTAGTGTGTTCGCGAAGTCCTGTAGTTCACGTAGATGCCTTTAGTTCGCTCCGGGGAGGTCCGGAACGCCCTCCCGACGTCCGCCGCCAATCTCGGTTCACCACCGGCCATGGCGCGCCCTCGCCCGGCGGGACTCGCAGCCGATGGAAATTCTCCTGTGCATCACTCACCGTTGGATCTTGCGTGAACGGTTAGGATTAGATGATACCTATTCGTGGTGTATTCGGTCCACCGTGGGCCATAGACCCGGCCTACCGTGCCAAGTCAGCACTGGCCCGCGTATACGTGGTGCACCGCACCAATCCTCGGCCACCACACGTCAGCCTGGTCAGCAGCCGAGTCAACCCACAGTCAAAGCCATGCGCATCTTGCAGAAAAGCCCCTGCAGTTTTTAGAAATAAACTCGCAATCCAAATTAGTTCAAAATAATTGTTTTTTAGCCCTGTTTTTATCACTTTAAACCCTGTAATTTCCAGAAATAGTACACCCAGTCCAAAATGCATTTAAATTCAGAATTTTAATTGTTTTAATTCAAATTTGATTCAATTAATTACAGAAATGTCACTGAACCTTATTTCATGCGTAACTTTTGTGTTTGAAGTCCGATTTGACCCAGTTCGAATTACATTAGGATCGTATTTATGTTTTCTACATGTTTATATAACTGTTAGACATGTTTTCAATATCTAAAATTCATGGGTAGATTTAATCTATTATCTAACTATAGTAAAACTTGTTTAAATCATAATTTATTTGTTTTAGCTCCGAAATAATCCATTCAAGTTGCATTAGATTCGTAGTGACAAAATCTACACATTAGTAATAGTGTTTACTATATTGATATTTCTGAAATAATGTGGTTTAAATCATATCTTGATTAATGATTATGCAACTAGGTTTTATACATAAAATAAGATTTGTTTTACTTTTGTTTTATAATTTAAATCTAAATTTGACTTAAATCAACCCATATTGTTTATAAAATATCTTTTGTATATGAATTCATATAGTTAACATAAATGAAGCCTATAGCTTTCTTTTCCACGTATAACTGCAAATCTCTCGGTAGCTGTAACTTTCAACCGTAGCTTCGATTAGCGTGTCTCTCGCGACTGTGTGTTCGTAGCGATACGTAGAATCAGTGTTTCAATCTCTTTTACTTATTTTTCTATGATTAGTGTATTGTTCTGATATAGATACAACTAGTATGCTATACATGTATGTGTATGGATATTTGTGTGGTGTTCCACAATTGTCCAGTCGATGAGATACACGTGGTCATCCATAAGAAGAAGAAGGACATTAAGGATTAAAGCTTACCGAAGGATCGGTGTGTAAGGTAAGTATAGCATGGGACATCCTTATTACCTATTCATAATTAAACACTTAATTCATATTGCATGTGTCTCCCTTATTGCCAATAAGGATATCCTAGATATTTGATAACTTGTACCTTGATACCTTTGGGATATTGCATGGGATAGTTTTTGCTAGTGCTTAATCAAAACCATGATCTTGTAACTTGACTAATGATATATGCAATAAACATTAAAATATGACTTTTTAGTAACATGGAAACAGGGGGCTGGAGTGTTTATATGCTTCAGATTCCTCTACCTAAGGACTTATCTGTAAGCGATCATCAGGACTTACAGTACAGCTGTGAGGGCCATATGGCTCTGGCTTTAGCTCAGTATGAGGATATTTTCTAGCTTGTTAGTGGTTACCTTTAGGCAGTAGGGTATGTTTCCTTTGCTGCTGGGAAGTGTGTACCGTGCTGCGATGCCCACACGTGCCACTCCTAGAGATGGGCCACATACGCCTAGCGGCCCTAACTTGTTAGACGAATCTTTTGAAAGGCTTCATAGTGAACCCTGCCGACCTTCCTTGGAAGTGGGTCAAGAGAATAGCTACCTCGGGTGAAAGGGTAAATCACAACTCACAGTGAACGTGTACAAACTCTATAGAGTATAAAACTGTTATAACAGCCGTGCTCACTGGACACGAGCGGCCTTGGACCCTTATGGAATAGAGATGATCACTAATGGATAATTATACTAATGATCAATTGTTTATGCTATACATTATTCATGTTTACCTGATCATGTGTTTATGGGAATGATAAATTCTTGGCCACCCAACTGCTTAAAAAGATGATCTATTAAAGCTAATCGCAGTTAAACTAGTGTCAACCTTTTGAGCCTCATGAACCCCATGATATAATTGTTAAGTACGACATGTACTTACACTTGCTTTATTTTTCTATACATTGGATAAAAATCCCGGATGGGTACCAGATTGATGGTTTGGAGGAGTTAGGCTTGTGGTCAACCAGTTAGTCAGTCCCTGTGGATTTGGAGTCTTCACCTAGAAGATCGGAGTCGACTTTCCGCTGTCTATACTCCTGAGGGTACTTTTCTTTTACTAATACGTTATGTAATAAGTATTATCTCTTGATATTACCCTTATTTGTGGCTATATGTGAGATTTGACTTCCTGGGCTCACATATAGTGTGTATCTGGTTTTGTCTTTAAAACCGGGTGCTACAAAGTGGTATCAGAGCAATGCTGACTGTAGGATGCAAGCCTAGATAGAACTCGACTGTTTTAGCATGCTTTTATCCTACTTAGTTCTTGTTTTCTCTCCAACCTTGTTATTTGCTAAAATTTATGCTCACTTCAGCCTCTATCTGTTATTAAAACTTTGTCTCTATTCTCAAATCCTCTATCCTTGTCTATATAGATGGATCACAATGAGGAGACCACTGGTATCAAAGGTCAGGAGGACCAAGCTATGTTGCCCTTGACTGCATTCAACAAGGAGAAGTTTGTAGCTATGCAACAACAAGCACCAGAAGGTATGACTCAACCTAGGAGTTTTCAACAGTGCTTGCCCCAAGGTCAAACCAACATACCAAAGGGATTAGTGAAGAGACAAGTAGCAGAAGCTTGGAAGAATATGAAGTCCAATGAAGATATTGGAAGAATGGCACATGAATGCCAAGATCACCCACAGCAGAAGCAAGAACAGAAGGTCCAGAAGAAATAGGAGCAAGGAAATAAAGCAAAGAGAAACTACATCCAAGGAAGATTGAATAATGTGGATATGACTACTACTCATGGAGCTAAGGAGGTTGTGTATGGTATTCATTCTAGTAAACTCAGCTTCCGCCACAGTGCTGTTTGACCCTAGAGCTTCACATTCATTTATCTCTAGTGCATACGTAAAGGAACATAAGATAACTATGCTTCCAATGAGGAGACCAGTGATAGTTAAGACCCCAGAAGGAGAAATGAAGGCAAACCACATATGCCCAGGAGTTAGTCTTAACATCAAAGGGGTGAAATTTGAAGCAAATCTTATTGTATTAGAGTTAGTGGATATTGATGTCATTCTTGGAATAGGATGGCTATCTGCTTGTAAAGGAGTGATCAAGTATGCCCAGCGTTCGGTGCTTCTAACCACACCGTCAGGAGAAAGAATTGAGTATGAAGGTATTCAGCCTATACCTGAGGACAATGTGGATAAGAAAGGAGATCTCACTAGAGTCAGAATTGGGAAGCAATCAACATTTGAGTTCTATTACATCATCACATCTTGCTCCAATCCCTAGTCAGTTAAACTCAGACTCTAAAGAATTAGAAGTTTCTCAAGCTAAGGTTACTCCACTCTTTCCACATGAGGTATGTATAGATGGGTGGACAATCACCTACACAGGAGTTTCAACCCCTAAAAGATCAAGCGAGCTAAAAAGCGGTCTAGTCAAACAAAGATGAACTTACGGAATCAGCAAGCTAACAATACTCTAAGCAACAATTCTGTGGAGTATGACATCACTAAAGATCTAGCTAAGAGAAAGTGTTATCATTGCCAGCAGGAAGGACATTATGTTAAATCTTGCCCATAGAAGAATCAACAATTATGCCATGGAGGTAGCTAGAGTTAGGTCAATACAGGACTACCACCAGCAAGTGATGGTGACACACAATACAAAGGAAGCCCATGATGAAATTGATGTAGTGGATGACGTGTCACTCCCATGCGAGAGATGTCCCTGTAATCATGCCATTTTTAAGAATTAGGAATTTGTGCCCCTTATGTAATAAAAACGATAGTATCATAAGTTGAGTCGATGAATGAGTTATGCATTTTTAAGTGCTTTGTCGAATTGTCATTATGTTATGCTTGTTTTGCATCTTTGTAATGATTGCAATGATTTTGTTGGGTGTTCCCGCAATTTCATTTAGTCTATAGGTTTAAGGTATAGGATTAATGAAATAAATAGTTGGGTTACGGTTTTCTTCTATTTTCCCTATCTTGTCTTCAAAGTAGCCTGTCTTTATCGGTTCATATCTCTAATTTTGGACGATCAAAAACCCTGAGGAAATCCTGAACAACAGTAGACTACAATCACAAGATGATGCAAGCTATACTTTGGTGTCCCCTAGTTTGTCACATCTTAAGGGGGGTAGTCAAGTGGAAGAATTGGTAAGATGAAGTATCATACATTTGAGTTTGCACAGTGGAAATCAGAGTGTGCAGCGGAAACATGGTGGTACCCTAAAGATGTAAGAGGAACTCAGAGTGTCAATGAGGCTTGGTTAGAAGTCCAAGAAAGGTCTATCCAAGACTAGCAAGATGTTGATAAAGTTACTAGGAGAAGCTTTTAAGTTAGTTTGGATCAAGAGACTTCAGCCAAGTGTTTAAAGGAGTCCAAGAGGTCAAAGTAAAACCTAAGTATTAGCCTTGCTAGATTAGGACAAGAGCTTTGTATCTACAATAATGCATCTTGTGAATGTGTAGGATGTGTCCTTATAAGCTGTGAGTTGAACTAACCTGTTATCTGGAGTTATCCATTGCGATGCATGGAAGTACCATCTTCTTGAAGGTAAAAGTAATATCTAGGAGGATCACAAGACTATATAGGATACCTTCACCAAGTTAGTCTTTGAGCTTGTGATAACCTCGTTGGAATGAGATTGATTATGACTTGGAAAAGTGCTATCACTTTCGAAGAAGCAAAGTCATGATCGATGCCCTTAGCAATGGAGAATTGTGCTAAGAAGGTTCGAGTAACACTAAGGATTAAGAGTTCTACTCCTAGTTCGAGCAACTTCACCAGGATCATTAATGTTTTGAAGATTGGTGGTAGATTCTCCTTAGGACCAAGAACATAAGGAAACTCTATTGGATGGTGAACATATGAGGAAAGAAAATTATGGCCTAGTGATTAGGGTTACCTGAGAGTTGTTCAAGGCACCTATCAAAGTTTTGGAATTAGTTAGGCAGGTTACTTGGAGTAAGGGCAATAGGTATGCAAAGTAAAGTGGATCTTTATCAAGACGATGGAACTGCACGAGAAAGTAAAGAAGAATCCAAGGACGGAGTATTCCCATCTCTTAGTCGACGTCTTCCTGAATCTCGAGGATGAGATTCATCTTAAGGGGGGGTAGAATTGTAACACCCTAAAAAATTGCCTCTTTTAAAATAAAGCCAAAAATGATTTAAATTGGAATTTTTGTGCACATGAAATATAGGAAATAAAATTTTTCATTAATTTAAAATTCAACATAAGGTAGTAACATGTGTGAGCATACATGCTGTTGCATCTTATTTATTGTGATGGATGGTGTTGATCCAAAACTCCAAAGTAAATTGGAATGTTTTTGAAAAGAGTTTGAAAATGGCTTTGAAATAAAAGAAAAGAAAGAAAAGAAAATTAGAAAATAAAAGTATTTTTAAAGTTGTAAAGTTTATCTTGAAAGCCTAATAGAATTGTCTATTTTTATTGAATGGGAAAGTATATTTGAAACCACACTCGAATTGGATTTGAATTTAGCTTAGAATTGGAAGATTAGAAATAGAAAAGAACTTAATTTGGAAAAACTTCTATTCTTCATTTTCCAGCCCCGCCAAGGAACCGGACCCTTTTCCTCCCTCATCTTCCTGGCCTCAGGCCCGCTGCTGGCGGCCCTAATCGCACTCCTCCTCCCTTCTCATTTTTCTAGCGCGCTCGGCCTGCTCCGCTCCAAGGAGGTCCGGAACACCCTCCCGACGTCCACCTACCGATCTCGGTTCGCCGCTGGCCATTAGCGCCCTCGCCGGTAGGAACTGCGCAGCCGGTGGAAATTCTCTTGTGCATCGCTCACCGTTGGATCTTGCGTGAATGGTTAGGATTAGATGATACCGGTTCGTGGTGTATTCGGTCCACCGTGGGCCGTAGACCCGGCCTACCGCGCCAAGTCAGCACTGGCCCACGCATACGTGGTGCACCGCACCAATCCCTGGCCGCCATGCGTCAGCCTGGTCAGCAGCCGAGTCAACCCGCAGTCAAAGCCATGCGCATCTTGCAGAAAAGCCCCTGTAATTTTTAGAAATAAACCCGCAATCCAAATTAGTTCAAAATAATTGTTTTTCAGCCCTGTTTTTACCACTTTAGACCCTGTAATTTCTAGAAATAGTACGCCCAGTCCAAAATTCATTTAAATTCAGAATTTTAATTGTTTTAATTCAAATTTGAGTTCAATTAATTACAGAAATGCCACCGAACCTTATTTCATGCGTAACTTTTGCGTTTGAAGTCCTGATTTGACCCGTTCGAATTGCGTTAGGATCGTATTTACGTTTTCTACATGTTTATATAACTGTTAGACATGTTGTCAATATATAAAATTCATGGGTATATTTAATCTATTATCTAACTATAGTAAAACTTGTTTAAATCATAATTTATTTGTTTTAGCTCAGTATGAGGATCTTTTCTATCTTGTTAGTGGTTACCTTTCAGGCGCAGGGTATGTTTCCTTTGCTGCTGGAAAGTGTGTACCGTGCTACGATGCCCACACGTGCCACTCCTAGAGATGGGCCACATACGCCTAGCAGCCCTAACTTGTTAGACAAATCTTTTGAAAGGCTTCATAGTGAATCCTGCCGACCTTCCTTGGAAGTGGGTCAAGAGAATAGCTACCTTGGGTGAAAGGGTAAATCACAACTCACAGTGAACGTGTACAAACTCTGCAGAGTATAAAACTGCTATAACAGCCAGTGCTCATGGACACGAGCGGCCTTGGACCCTTATGGAATAGAGATGATCACTAATGGATAATTATACTAATGATCAATTGTTTATGCTATACATTATTCATGTTTACCCGATCATGTGTTTATGGGAATGATAAATTCTTGGCCACCCAACTGCTTAAAAAGGTGATCTATTAAAGCTAATCGCAGTTAAACCAGTGTCAACCTTTTGAGCCTCATGAACCCCATGATATAATTATTAAGTACGACATGTACTTACACTTGCTTTATTTTTCTATACATTGGATAAAAATCCTTGATGGGTACCAGATTGCTGGTTTGGAGGAGTTAGGCTTGTGGTCAACTAGTTAGTCGTCCCTGTGGATTTGGAGTCTTCACCAGAAGATCAGAGTCGACTTTCCGCTGTCTATACTCTGAGGGTACTTTTCTTTTACTAATACGTTATGTAATAAGTATTATCTCTTGATATTACCCTTATTTGTGGCTATATGTGAGATTTGACTTCCTGAGCTCACATATAGTGTGTATCTGGTTTTGTCTTTAAAACCGGGTGCTACAACATAACATCACACAACAAAGTAGTCGAAGCTTTCTCTCATGGAATCATGGCTAGGTGGCAATTTTAAGACTTCTGCAAAGAAAATCTATGAAACAATGAAGAATTCAGACGAACAGTGGAAAAGATGATTACCATAGAGAAAAAGACACGAGAAAGATTCCTGGATAGAAATAACAGAGACAACCCGGACAAGCAAAATCCTCGAAACAACAGACATGAGGAAAGAAAACGTGGTCCAGACAACACTGTAGCAGTGACTGACAAATCAAGGAAGTTTTCAAAGCATAGAAGGTATGACGACATTGAAAACATGCGTTGCTCCTTGCACCCCAAAGGAAATCACACCATTGGAGATTGCTATACCTTCAAAGATCGATACATGAGGAAAGATAGTAAGGAGAATACCAAAGAAAGCAATCAGAAAAGAGAAGAAGACAACCACGAAGACAAAGGATTCCAAAAATCCAGGGGACAGTGGCAGTAATCTTTGCTGGGGTTCTAGATTTCAGAAGCAAACATCAAGAAAAACTAGCGTTACGAACCATCATGGTAGCAGAACCTGCTACACCAAGATATCTCAATTGGTTAGAGTATCAAATCCAATTTTCAAGAGAAGACCAATGGACCAGTGTAGGAAACGCAGGCCATTACCCAGTGGTTCTAGATCCAACCATTGCTGGAATGACTGTTACGAAAGTACTAATCAACGGAGGAGCTGGACTCAACATCATTTTTTAAGAAACTCTAAGGAAGATGGGACTACAACTCACCAGGATGATCACACCAACAAGCATGCCTTTTATGACATAGTACCCGGCAAGGCAGCAATGCCACTTGGACAAATCACTCTACCAGTTACTTTTGGGACTCCCTCGAACTACCGTACAGAGTTCATCAAGTTTGAAGTCGTAGACTTCGATTCATCATATCACGCAATCCTCGGGCGCCCATCACTAGCAAAATTCATGGCAATACTGCATTATCTGTACCTGTTGCTTAAGATGCCAGGGCCTAACGGTGTTCTCTCTCTTCGGAGTGATTTGAAGCATGCATTTGACTGTGATGTTTAGGCAATCCAAATTGCAGCAAAAGCACAGGCCAACAATGGAAGAAAAGAAATAACCACTGTTGCAGCAGAAATGAGCCCAGAAGAGCTAGAGATACCGACTACAAATCCCAGCATCCTAGCACCACCAAAAGAAGCCGGCGTCAAGCAAATCGACCTGGGCACCGGTGATCCCTCAAAAATGGCAACCATCAGCGCCCACCTATCGGCAAAATAGGAACTCGTGCTCACCAACTTTCTTTGGAATAACAAAGATATCTTCGCTTGGAAGCTGGCCGACATGCTAGGGGTCCCAAGAGAGTTGGCTAAGCATAGAATTGATATCAATGAAGGCTCCAAGCCTGTGAAGCAACGACTATGACGATTCTCTCCTGACAAGAAGGCATCAATTAAAAAGGAAATTACAAAACTAATGGCAGCCGGATTCATCAGAGAAATCCTCCATCTAGATTGGCTAGCAAACCTAGTTTTGGTACAGAAAAAGAATACAGACTGAGTGGCACATGTGTGTCGACTACACAGATCTCAACAAACACTGCTCGAAAGATCCGTTCGGGCTACCACGCATTGATCAGATAGTTGATTCAACAGCAGGATCTGCCCTATTATCCTTCCTTGATTGCTATTCAGGATATCACCAGATTACATTAAAGGAACAAGACTAGAGCAAGACATCTTTCATCACCCCATTCGGTGCCTACTGCTACAAAACCATGTCATTTGGACTCAAAAATGCTGGTGCAACTTACCAAAGAGCTATCCAAACATGCCTTGGTGATCAGATCGGCGAAAACATAGAAGCATATGTGGATGACATAGTGGTAAAGACAAAGAACCCAGATACACTAATTGAAGACTTAAAGCAAACTTTCGAAAACCTGAAAAGATGGAGGTGGAAACTAAATCCAAACAAGTGTGTATTCGGAGTTCCTTCAGGACAACTACTCGGATTCTTGGTCAGTCATCATGGAATCGAAGCAAGCGCCAAGCAGATTCAAGCCATAATGGAGATGGGCCCTCCTCGAAGTGTCAAAGATGTGCAGAAACTAACAGGCTGCATGGCGGCACTCAATCATTTCATATCAAGACTGGGTGAAAAAGGGCTTACCTTTCTTTAAATTACTAAAGAAGATAGACAAGTTCGAGTGGACTAGAAGAAGCCAACGAAGCTTTCAAGAAGCTCAAGGCATATCTCACATCCTCACCCATTCTCACACCTCTGAAGAAATACTGAAGATATGATGCTTGTACATTGTGGACAACTTCTACTATGATCAGCACTGTGATTGTCGTAGAAAGAGAAGAATGAAGGGTGTGTATATAAAGTACAACACCCCGTATACTACATCAGCGAAGTACTATCAGAATCAAAAATCTGGTACCCGCATATGCAAAAACTACTCTACGCCCTCCTGATCAGTTCACGCAAGCTTCGCCACTATTTTGAAAGTCACAAGATTACCGTAGTAACATATTTCCCACTCGGAGACATCCTACACAACAGAGATGCAATAGGGTGCATATCTAAGTGGGCAGTTGACCTTGGTGCTCTCAATATCGATTTCACCCCACAAAAGGCAATTAAATCTCAAGCCCTGGCTGATTTCGTTGCTGAATGGATAGAAATTCAACAGCCTATGTCAAGTACCATCCTTGATCATTGGAAGATGTACTTTGATAGATCACTCAAGCTAGGCAGAGCCATTGTAGGCATCCTCCTAATATCTCTAGACGAAAAGCAACTCAAGTACGTCCTTTAGATTCTATGGCAAGCTACAAACAATGAAGCAGAATACGAAGCCCTCATCCACGGGCTACTGAGTGGCAATTACCCTCGGAAATCAAGCGTTTACTCATTTACGGTGATTCAGCAGTGGTAATCAATCAAGTCAACAAAGATTGAGACTGCACCAAAGAAAACATGGGCGCTTACTGTGCTGAAATACGAAAGCTCAAAAAACATTTTCAAGGATTAGAAATTCTACACGTCCTGTGCGATTCTAATATTGCGGCAGACATCCTCGCCAAGCTAGGATCAGATAGGGCGAAGGTCCCACCTGGTGTATTTATAGAGGAGTTATCAACCCTCTCTATCAAACAACCCGGTAAGATAACCCCTGAAATCTTAGCCAAAGACACCCAGATCTTGGTAATTACCACTTCATGGACCCAGGTTTTTATTGATTACATCAAAGAAAGTAAGTTGCCTAGCAGAAAAAGAATAAGCTACCCTGAGTTGTTCGTAGAAGCAAGAACTATGTCCTAGTAGGAGACAAGCTCTACAGAAGAGCCACATCATCAGGAGTACTCCTAAAATGCAGTCTCATTTGAAGAGGGCAAAGAGATCCTAGACTGAAATACACTCAGGTTGCTGTGGAAATCACGCCGCTTCAAGAACACTAGTCAGAAAAGCATTCCACACTGGTTACTACTGGCCAACCAGCTTTGAAAGATGTAGAAGAACTTGTCAGAAGATGCAAAGGTTGTCAAATGTTCAGCAAGACAGGTTCATGTGCTAGCTCACAACCTCATCTGCATCCCACCTGCTTGGCCTTTCTCCTACTAGGGGCTGGATCAAGTAGGACCCCTCAAGAAAGCAAAAGGCGGCTTTCGAGTACATCTTCATAGCAATTGACAAGTTCATCAAGTGGATTGAATTCAAACCACTCACAAAATACAGCGCAACCAAAGCAGTCGAGTTCATCCAAGACATTATGCACCGCTATGGCATGCCCAATCGAATCATCATGGATTTGGGTTCTCCCTTTACAGCCATAGAATTCCAAAGTTGGCACAGGATTGCGGCTTTAGAATAGATTACGCATCAGTCGCACATCCAGAGGCCAACTGGGCAGGTCGAAAGGGCAAACGAACTCATACTAGCTGGATTAAAACCAAGATTGTATGAAAAACTAGTAGACTATGGATCAAAATGGATTGAAGAATTACCCTAAGGTTGTATGGGGGCTACTGGACTCAAATAAGCAGAGCCACCAGATACTCACCTTTCTTCCTAGGTTTACGGAATCAGAAGCCGTACTACCTGCAGACTTGATCTGGACGTCACCAAGGATTAGAACAATACGACGAAGGAGAAGCAGAACACACCCAAAGATTAGAACTCGACAGTACAGAAGAAGTCAGAGTAAACTGCTACCCTTCAATCAGCAAGATACCTCCAAGGACTAAGACTGCCACTACAACTAAGAATACCCAGTCTCGATCATTACAAGTCAGGAGACCTAGTACTAAGAAGAATACAAAAAACTGACGGAACGTCGTAAACTACTTAGTCCATGGGAAGGTCCTTTTATCGTCACAAAGGTCATCGGACCGGGCACATACAAGTTGATAACCGAAGACGGAAAAGAAGTCAACAATACATGGCACATCAGTCAGCTACTGAAGATTCTACTGCATGAAAACAACTCAAGGGAAAATATGTATACAAGACACAAGAGATCAACATTCATGGTCAACAAAGATAGCGCTCATCAACAACATATGTACTATTGTGACCTATCAATATTCATGATCAATAAAGATGGTTCTTTCTCGACAAACATATGTCTCATTATGGCTTTCCCTGAGTTGTTTCCAATATGAACAAAAAGCAAAGTGGCTGAAAAGACGCCAGAGCATACCGGCCGAGCAAAAGAGCTGAAAACATGCTTGAGCCCACTGATGAGGGTAGCCAACAAGCTAACACCCGAACTAAAAAGCAAAATGGCTATAAAGATGTCTGAGCATACTGGCCGAGAGCAAAAGAGCTGAAAATATGCTTGAGCCTGCCGATGAGGGTAGCTAATAAGCTAACACCCAAACTAAAAAGCAAAATGGCTGAAAAAGACGCCTGAGCATATCCGGACCGAGAGCAAAAGAGCTAAAAACATGCTTGAGCCCATCGATGAGGGTAGCTAATAAGCTAACACCCGAACTAAAAAGCAAAATGGCTGAAAAGATGCCATGAGCATACTGGCCGAGAGCAAAAGAGCTAAAACATGCTTGAAGCTCGCCGATGTGGGTAGCTAATAAGCTAACACTCGAACAAAAAAAGCAAAATGGCTAAAAAGATGCCTGAGCATACCTGACCGAGAGCAAAAGAGCTGAAAACATGCTTGAGCCCACCGATGAGGGTAGCTAATAAGCTAACACCCGAACCAAAAAGCAAAATGGCTAAAAAGACGCCTGGGCATACCGGCCGAGAGCAAAAAAGCTGAAAACATGCTTGAGCCCATCGATGAGGGTAGCTAATAAGCTAACACCCGAACCAAAAAGCAAAATGACTAAAAATAAGCCTGAACATAAATCAGAGCAATTTCAAGACAAGACCCTCCAGCTCTTGTTCCAAATAACAAGAGGCTCGGGGGCTACACTCAGAAGATCCCAAGAAGCGCTACACGGTTTCACTCACTCAAGAAAGCACTCGGACAACGCTTGTTCCAGCTCAACAAGACTTGAAGAAAACAAGACGAGGCTTCTAGAGCTCTACCATGAAGTGCTCAGGGGCTTACCGGTCCTAGGATATTTTTGCAACCAGAAATAGGACCAGTTGCTGACCACACTACGAGCCAAGTCGAGAAGAAGAAGCTAGAGATATCACTAAGTCTTTTCAGTACTAATAAGAACACAAAGTTTATCGAGACAATGGACTATACCGGGTTGTTTACAAGTCACAGACGAAAGCCAGACAAGCACTCGACAAGTCAAGGAAGTCTATCAAGACATCAATCTACATATACCGAGTTGTTTACAAGACACAAGACACTCGACAAGATCAAGAAAGTTTGCCTAGGACAATAATTTACCAAAGCCGAGTTGTTTACGAGACAAAGAAATATAGACAAAGAAGACATCAACGAAAAATAAAGATTCTCCATTTAGTTTTCAAGTATAGCATTTTGTTACAGAAGCTAGAATACAAAGGTCAAGTACATTAGGCATTGTCATCAGGGGAAGAAACATCAATGTTAAGATTATCTACAATCTTCCTGGCTAAGTCATCAACCTTAGGCTCCAACCTCTCAACAGCATCTAGGTTCTCTTGGCTCTCGGCTTCATCGGCAACCTTGGACAATGGAAAATTTGGAGAAAGAACCCGGACCTAGGCAAGAATGTTCCTGGTGCAAAGATGGGCACACCGCTTCACAAACTCCTAGAAACGGGTGGGCACTTGGGGAATGAATTGAGCCCAAGAATGACCATCGTCTGCTGAAGTCCGAAGAAGGTCAGGCTACTAGACCGGAAAGACTTCCACAAAGCTTTCCTAGTTTTTAGTAGCCGTTGCCAACTTGCCAGTCAAGTCCTCGACGGTCTTTTGGGCCTACACAAGATCTCTGTCAGCTCCACGCCTAATCAATTTAGCAAGCAGTGAGTTCTTCTTCAGCTTGACTAATTACCTCCTCAGCCTTATTATGGCTAGTTCGAGCTGAGCATCTTCATCTCCTCGATACCCTCCTGAGAGCTTCTACTTTTCAACTCGGAGAGCTAGACCAAACAAGAAAAGACAAGTCAGCAGAAAAAGCAAATTTGAATACAAAGGGAAGCGAAAAAGAACTCACGATGACCATGGCACTCTTTCTTCATGGACTCCATATTTTTCAGGGCCTCCTGGGCAGCCGCATCCCGCTATTTTTCCACCTCAACTACCCGGGCACGGAGGGCCTTCTCCTCATTCTGATGCATCTGACACTCAGACTCCAACTCGACCCGATAGAGGACAAGCTCAGTCTTCAGAGCACTCACCTCAGAAGATAACTTTTTCTTGTTCTCAGACGAGAAAAAGAAGCCAGTATGATCATGAGAAAAAGACTGAGCAAAAAGAAAGAGAGAAAAACAAGAAATGAGGACAGGAGAAAAATGAACACCCAAAGAAAGAATTGCAGAAAAACTTACCTAGAGCCTTTCTCCAAAAGAAGTCGCAAGGGTCGACAAGCTTCCCCAAGCGGCGGTTAGCTCCAACAATCGATGAGTGGCATCAAACTACTGCACCACATCATCAGCCGAAGGCGAACCACCAGAAGCAAGAACAGGAGAGGGAGAAGATGGCCGAGGCAAAGAAGGCACGACCAGGGCAATCTCCTGGGAAGTAATGGCCAATACCTCTGATGAACCCACCGCCATGCCCACGGTCACCTCGGGAGCCGGAACGGCCAACCCCTCAGATGAACCCACCGCCATGGCCACGGTCACCTCGGGAGCCGACAATTTAGTAGCAGTGGACTCTGTCCCCCTCATAACCACCTCGGTGACCGTGCGTTCTGAGTCCTGAGACTCAATACGCAAGGGCACACCAGAGGTTTGACAAGAAGTCGAACTGGAGGCTCAGGGAAGACGAAGGCCTAAAAGTTGATAAGGAAACTCATCAAAAAGAATAAGAAAAAAGGAGAACAGAAGCAAAGAAATAAAACCAGAATTCACTTACCCAGCTATCTTCTTCTTCATAAAGCCAAAAGAAGACCTTGCAGGGGGAACCACAGCGGCAAAAACATCACCACCACCCTGCGACAGGAGCGGCATAGCCGGTACCGGAGCCCCAGAAGAACTCGGCGCCAGAGCTACAGAAGAACTCGGTGCCGGTAGCCCTAGAAGAACTGGTATTCCGACTGATCGCTTACTACAAAGAAATCAAGACCAAAGTCAGAACAAAGGAGGGGTTTCAACAATAGGAAAACAAGAAAAGAACTCACCGATGCGCGACAAGAGGCACATCATCAGCCTCATCCTCCTCACACTCGGCCAAGGCCACCATGGCTCCAGCTGAAAAAGGACAAAAGTACTCGATCAAAGATAAAAACAAACAGCAAAAGGACAGAGCGTATTAATATGCTCACCTAAGAGCATGCTAGCTACGACTAGAGTACCTGGACGAGTACTCGACTGGCGAGACTTCTTGGCAGCAGATGGAGCGGAAGAAGAACTATCCGCTTGCCCCCTCTTTTCAAAAGTATGAGGAGCTTGAGGAACTAGACGAGGAACATACTCTTCATATACGTCAGAAAATGCGAAAGAAACACCAGGAAGCATAATGGTAGTTTGAAACTTACTGGTCAAGGACGCCCCAGCAAGACTACCCCCAGCCTCCACATTTGCAGGGAGATCATCAAGGGGGATTGGATCAGTGAAATTATGCCCCAATTCCTATAAAAGAGTTAAATGACAAGGCAAAGAAGATTAAGCAAAAGTGGATACAACGAAAGAGAATCAAAAGTACCCAAATAAAGAAAAGAACAACTCACAGCAGGGGACGGGTTCTTTGTGCTATACTCAAGGACAGCAAGTGGAACGATGCTTACTCCTTTTAGCATCTTCTAGAGATGCTCGAGCACTTCCTCGTTGGTCAACTCAAGGGCAGGGACCATACGAGAAGGGTCCTCCACCTTAGAGTACTCGAAAACCGTAATGTTCATGCTCCTTCAAAGGTTGAACTCAGCGGCGAAGAAAACTTGAAACAATAACAAAGCTGATCAAGCCTTGCTGCTTCAGAGTGCAAATCTTCTCAAGAAAGGGCTTGATTGTCTGGAGCTCAGCAGTCGTCACCAGGTTCTTTTCCCATCAGTCATTAACCAAGGGACCTAGACCCAGAGTGAACAAAAAGAGGAGGAATCAAGTTGGCAGCATAAAACCAGTCAGCATGCCAATCTCTTACAGAATCAACTAGGTCATAGTCAAAGAATTTACTTCTAAAACCCTGGTGAAACTGAATCCTGCAGCCACCAAGAACACTGGTGTCATCGCGGCGAGGTTGGGGCTTCAAACGAAAGAAGTAACGAAAGAGGGAAAGAGGAGGAATTCCAAGGAAGGTTTCACAGAGATGAACAAAGACAGAAAGATGGAGAACAGCATTAGGAGCAAGGTGATTCAGGCTAATCCCAAAATAGCTGATAAACTGATGAAGAAAAGCAGAAGCTAGGAGCAAAGTCTAGCACGAACAAAGGAAACAGAGAGAATGATCTCACCAGGACCTAAAGCAGGGACCCGATGCTCGCCCGGAGCCCTCCATTTAGCAATGTCCTTGCTCTGGATCAGGCCATCGCCAGCAAGCTCATGAAAGCTGGTCTTCAGTTGTTGTCGGAGCTGGCCAAACCTTCTAGGCAGCCCTCATGGCCATGAACTCTTGGTTCTCGATCATGGAAAGAGATTATTCCTCGTCCACAAAGGCTGCATAGGACTTGCTCGCGGCTTTCTTCCTACCCATGTACTAACGGAGGCAAAAAGGCACTAGGGAAAGAGAAGGCTTGGACGGCGATGCTCAGATGGCGGTGGTAATGGTGACGGCGGAGTTGTGAAGGCTAGGGTTTTCAAGGCAAAGGCAGGGTACTAAAGAAAATGAGGAGAAAGGCCTTTAAATAGATTTTACACCGGTAAAACGCAGCCCACTAGGCCTATTTTAACACGGCATGAGGATGCAACTGGTCCATTTACCGACACAGCTAAAATGACGGACAGCTCAAATCCACACAACAGTATAGTTCAACGGGTAGATTTTAGACTTATCCATCTAGCACCACGACAGAATTATCATATCACCACAAAAAGAACTCATCAATAATAAAGCATAGAAGGGTTATCTCACAAGGACCGCAACAACCCGGTCCTTACAGAAAGAACTCGAAAATCTCATCAACAACCAGGACAACAGGAAAATAAAGAATTACAACTCAGAAGACAAGAATCTTTCCATTATAACTAGTTTCAAAAATAGAAGATTACACATCTTACAAGACCCAACTGAACTCAGGTACCATGAAAAGCAAAGAAGCAAAGAGGAACCCAGACACGGCTAGGCTCTGGAACTGACTACGCGTTCCAAATTGCTACTCGGCAGGACAAACCTGCCCTCGGCTACACTGTTTTCTTCAAAGGACGGGCGCAGTGCATCCAAGGCAGAAATCAATAGCACGGCAGGACAACATGGAGCAGAGAAGGCCGACAGGCATATGTCTACCCAAGTCTGATGTGATGCTGGATATGATGCTAATTTGCACCAGACAGTCTCAGGGCAGGCGATGAGGATCAACCCAGAACTGCCAGATGAAGGATCGCATCCCACATCACAAGACTCCCTCCAACTACCGCCATGTACTTCCAAGTACAATGCTGTTGTGGGATTAGCCTACCTCTAATCCCTATCACAAGACTCCCTCCAGCTATGGTAAGACACACAAGAACTGCAAAATAAGCCCGGGGGCTGCTCTACTTCACAAACTACCATATTCATGACTACAGAGACTTCAGAACAAGCAACAAAATGCTCAACGAATAAAAACAGCACTCCAGGAGGGTATTTATAGACCGAAGGAGCGGTGCACATGGACTAGGAGCATAAACAAAACAAGCCTAACAAAGGACACAGTGAAAAAGATAGAATTCAATGAAAAAGGACTCAGGCGTGAAGGAACAGTACTCAAGGATAAGCATATTCAAAAGGATATACCAACACTGTACAACTCATGGACAAACAACATTCACACTTAACCACCACCATACAACTACATCTGACAACAGTAGACTACCAGAGAATATGCCAAGACCCTGCATCCGAGTTCTTCCTGAACAAAACAACCCGGATATATGTTCGGGGGCTGCAACAGGAGAAGTTCTCAGTTCTTTCGAACAATTCAGATTCAAGACCCTCCAACTTTTTGTTTCAAATAACAAGAGGCTCGGGGGCTACACTCAGTGAGTGCACTTTTTCCTTCAAAAAGCGCACGTCACCAAGACGACTACTTCAAGACAACAGTTTTTCAAATGACATAAGATTCAAGACCCTCCAACTTTTTGTTCCAAATAGCAAGAGGCTTGGGGGCTACACTCAGTGAGTGCTCTTTTTCCTTCAAAAAGCGCACATCACTCAGAAGACTTCTTCAAAACAGACGACTTCAAGACCACACGACAAAAGAACCCGGGTATATCCTCAGGAGCCTTTCGACGAAGAATCAGGGTGATTTCAAGAAAAGACCCTCAAGCTTCTTGTTCGAAACAACAAGAGGCTCGGGGGCTACATCCAAATGGGAGTACTTTTTTCTTCAAAAAAGGTACACACCGCGCAAAGATCTCACAAAGCGCTACACGGTTTCACTCAAGAAAGCACTCAAACGATGCTTGTTCCTGCTCGACGAGACTTGAAGGAACAAGACGAGGCTTCCAGAACTCAACCATGAAGTGCTCGGGGGCTTGTCGGTATGGGACCCACGGGATACCCCGCAAGGAAGGGAGAAGACCTAGTCTAATTAGGATTCTTCCCCTGTACTCTTAGTAGCAGTATTATTCTGTAATCCTACTAGGAACTCTCATTGTAAACTGACTAGGACTCTGGCCTCCTAACTATATAAAGGAGGGCAGGGCTCCTTGGATCGGGAGTTCAGAGAATAATTGTACAATACAATACTTTACAATCAATCCAACGCAAAGGCTAACACCGACTGGACGTAGGGCTATTACTTGATCGAAGATCGAGGGTCTAAACCAGGTTAAATCGACTGTCTCTTGCGTTTATCGTCGAGTTCCGCATACGTTGATGCCCGAACATACTGCCCCAGGGACCCCCGTGGCAGGCTATCGGTGGTGAAACATCGACAGTCTTCAAATCAAGCAAATGAAGAATAGCACATTTGTGAGTCAAGGCAAGTACATCAAGGACATGCTCAAGAAGTTTAGAATGGATGATGCTAAAGCTATTAGTACACCGATGGGAACAAGTGGAAGCTTGGATAGTGATGCTAGTGGCAACATGGTGAATCAAAAGATGTATTGGTCTATGATTGGAAGCCTACTCTATGTGACCGTATCAAGGCCGAATGTGATGTTTAGTGTATGTATGTGTGCTAGATTTCAAGCCTCACCAAGAGAAAGTCATTTGAAGGCAACAAAGAGAATATTGAGGTACTTGAAGCATACACAAAATGTTGAATTGTGGTATACCAAAGGAGCAAGATTTGAGTTGATTGGATATTCGGACTCCGATTATGCGGGATGCAAAGTTGAGAGGAAGAGCACATCGGGCACATGTCAACTATTAGGAAGATCACTTGTGTCTTGGTCATCAAAGAAGCAAAATAGTGTAGCACTTTCAACCGCCGAAGCGGAGTACATTTCAGCCGGTAGTAGTTGTGCTCAATTACTTTGGATGAAGGCTACTTTGAGTGATTTGGAAATCAAATTCAAGCAAGTGCCATTGCTATGTGACAATGAAAGTGCCGCAAAGCTCACCAACAACCTGGTTCAACATTCAAGAACAAAGCATATTGATGTCCGCCATCATTTTATAAGAGACCATCAACAAAAAAATAGACATTTGCATTGAGAGTGTGGACACCGAAGATCAACTTGCCGATATCTTCACCAAGCCACTTGATGAGAAGCGGTTTTGCAAGCTAAGGAATGAATTGAACATACTTGACTTCTCAAATATGTGTTGATGCACCCCCCATTATATGCCATGCCTCTCCTTTGAGCAAAGCAAGGTAAAGTTGATTGACATGTTATCCATCCATTGCTAAGGACTTATTTAGCGCATCTAGTCATTCCTATCATGTCCTAGGCTCATTCATGAAAATTAAATGAATTTGATGCTTGTATGGTACCACTATTGCTTGTATGTTTGAAATGATTTAGTGGTAGCATATGACATATTTGTGAGCTTGTAAACCTAGTGTTTGATCTAGAAAATAAGCTATAAGTGTTTAACTCAACATGGTACAAGATAACCCTTATTTAAAGGTGTGAAGAAGCTTGCCCTTGGATCAAACCAAGTTAAATATCTTTTGCAAGTGATCTAGATTGAACCAAATTGGGAAAATGATCCTCATTTCATATGGTTTCACCTCAACCTATCTACTTTGAGCTCACCTTTTGTGCTAATTGTTGACAAAGGGGGAGAGAAATTCACAAAGATAGTAAGATAGGAGGAGCAAACAAATGAAATGACATTGTAAGGGGATCCCAAACAAATGAAAACAAATGAAATGACATTGTAAGGGGATAAATAAAAAAATGCACACAAGTAGGGGGGCAAGCTCATAAACTTGTATGTTGTATTTGAATGTGCATTTAATATATTTGCTTGCATGACACAAGTTTTAAATTTCAATATCCATGTTTGTGTGGTGTATGCTAGTTATATGCTTGAATGGTGAAATGAAAAACTAGCATGCATAGGCTAAAGTAACTAGACTTATGTTCATTTTATGGAAACTAGACCCTTGCTTGTAATGTTGATCTCATGGGGTATTCTAGTTTTTATGTATGTCTAGTTACCAATGGTGCTAAGGATGGTATATTGGTGCACTTCGATTGATATCACGCTTCAAAGGTCCATCTCTTATACCTTAGCATCATTTGGTAGACATTGTCTCCTATATTTCCTATCTAAGCATATGTGTAAGCTTCAATCCAAACTCTTAGCACATATGTAGGGGGAGCAATCGCTACCATATGGGATTCATGAAACTTGTCCATATTCTTTTACACATGGTAAATATGCCTAGGCAAGCAACGTGGATTTAATTTAATCTCAAATTCATATCTTTGTGTAAGGGTTGTCATCAATTACCAAAAAGGGGGAGATTAAAAGATCTAGTTTGGTTTTGGTTAATTGATGAAACCCTAAGTGCTAACCTAGTATATCAAAGTGATTATGAGATATGTAGCACTACTCCAAGTAATGAAGCAATGGTGAAGATCATGATGATGGTGATGGCATGGTGATGATCAAATGCTTGAATTTGGAAAAGAAGAAAGAGAAAAACAAAAGGCTCAAGGCAGAGGTATAAATAGTAGGAGCCAATTTGTTTTAAGTGATCGAGACACTTAGCGAGTGTGATCCCATTTAGGATCGATAGCCATACTATTAAGAGGGGTGAAACTCATATCGAAATGCGGTTATCAAAGTGCCACTAGATGCTCTAACTCATTGCATATGCATTTAGTATCTAGTGGAGTGCTAATACCCTTGAAAATGTTTGTGAAAATATGCTAACACATGTGCACAAGGTGATACACTTGGTGGTTGGCACATTTGAGCAAGGGTGAAGAAGATAGAGTTGAAAAGGAGTTAGTCGCGCTGGTCATAGAGTGATCGGACGCGTCCGGTATGGTCACCGAACGCGTCTGGTATTAACAATGAACTCAGCGATCGGATGCGTCCGATCGCCACACCGGACATGTCTGGTGTGAATCAACTAACTCGTTGTTTGGTGAAACAGTTGATCGGATGCTGGCAGCGTCCGGTCTGGAGTGACCGGACGCGTCCGGTCGACTGTGGGTGCTTACTAGACTCGACCGGACGCTGAGGCTTAGCGTCCAGTCAGTTTCTAACAGACGCATCCGATCGGCCTCGGGTACTCTCTAGACTCATCCGAACACTACGGCTCAGCGTCCGATCATTTCTATTTCAGTGTCCGGTCTAAGCGTCCGGTCGCATGTAAGTATGAGCAGCAATGACTACTTTGGTTTGAACTAGACACATGGCGGTCAGGGAGAGACTAGACGCATCCAGTAGACCTACCAAACACATCCGGTATTCTCATCCGGTGCACTCGAGCAGCGCGTCCGATCAATGCGTAGTCTGCCCAATAATTGAGCCAATGGCTCTATTTCGTGGGGGCTTCTATTTAAGCCCCATGGCCGGCTCAAGCTCACTCTCTTCGTCATTTGCATTGATATAGCAACCTTGTGAGCTTAGCCAAAGCCTTCCCACTCATCTCCATCATTGATTCATCATCTTTGTGAGATTGGGAGAGAATCCAAGTGCTTGAGTGATTGCATCTAGAGGCACTTGGTGTTCATGTTTTTGCTATAGGATTCGCTTGTTGCTCTTGGTGGTTGCCACCACCTAGATGGCTTGGAGCAGCGGAGGAGGATTGGAATGAGTTGGTGATTGTTTGTGGCCATCTCTGATGATTGTGAGGGGATTTGTACCTTCCCCGGCGGAGCGCCGAAAGGTAACTCTAGTGGATTGGTCGTGTCTTTGAGTTACCTCACTTATGGGTAGGTTCTTGTAGTGTCCAATTGTGTGGACGAGGTTTGTGCAACACCTCTTAGCCATCGAACCACCAAGTGTTGGTTGACACAACGGGGACATAACGTGTTGGCAAGCACGTGAACCTTGGGAGAAAATTGGTTGTCTCTTGCCCTTTGGTATTCTCCCTGTGATTAATAAAATATTCATCTTGCGATTGGTTCACTCCTCTACGCGACGGTATAATCACCTCACTTACTCATTTACATTCCCGCAAACTAGCTATATCAAGCTCTTTAGTGTAGCTAGAATTGAGAGCTTGCTTTGTGAACTAAGTTCATCTAGTGGAGCTCTTTAGTGTAGCAATTGTGAGAGCTCTTAGTGAGTAGTGACCTAGTGGATTGTGTGCCTAGTGATCATAACAACTAGAATTATTGGATAGGTGGCTTGCAACCCTTTTAGAGCTAGAGCAAGTTTGCATTTCGCTTTTTGTTATACTAATCAAACTGCTCGAGTTGATTTATAGATTTTAAATAGGCTATTCACACCCCCTCTAGCCATATTAGGACCTTTCAGCGACCTACTCGGCCCACGGTGAGTGCGGCCTTAGCGTGGCCCATGACCGGAGCACGGCCCAACAAGCCGGCCCACGCAGCCAGTGCAAGGCGATAATGGTACATTTGCAAAGAGGCCCCTGAGTTTACCTGAAATTAACTAAGCCCCTATTTGTAAACCTATGAGTCTAGCGTTTTTGCAAAATGAACACGATAAAGAATTCTATTTGCACTTGAGTCCCTCTTCTACCTCAAAACAGAGCATCATAGGGGAGGTACTCTATCGGCCAGTGCTATCGCGGCGGGGCGCGACGGCAGAGACGGAGCGGCGCGCGGGGGGGGGGGGGGGGTGAGCGGTCCACGACTAGGCTCGCCCTGGCCACGGCGTGGACCGAGGCAGAGCTCGGCATAATGGCCACACACGACCACAACAGGGGAGGTGGCGATGGGCGGCCATGACGCATCGGGGTGGCTTCGGGGCATGGCGGCCGACGAGGGTAGGCTCCTCGGCACCAGCGGATATGGCGCACCCCCGGCTAGGCCCCGCTCATGCTAGGGCAGGGCGCAGTGCCCTAGCCACTTGCACGTGGCACAACGATGATGGAGATGCGATGCGGGACCCAGGCGCACTTGCGCATGCGACGGCCGACGATGGGAGTGGCCGCAGGCACCAGCAGGAGGTCACCTAGAGCAGCGGGTTCAACACGGGGCCAAGGGACATGGGCGCGCTCGCGCGTGGTGGCCAGGCGACGGTGGGTGGGAGGCGCGGCATGGCAGCATGTGACCCCAGCGGTTGCTCGGTAGAGAGAGGGGGAGCAGACGGTGGCAAGGAAGAGCAGGTGCGAGAGAGAGAGAGTGAAGAGCCATTTGTGGCTCGCCATCATCTACATAAGCGCGACGAGGGGGGACAGGGCGGGACGGCGTAGCATGGTCGGTAGTGGCGCACCTGCGTGCACACAGGGAAGTGAGAGGACACAACGTGTTTAGGGGTAGAACCATGTGCTCCCCTTTCTAACGCCCCTACGCAGTGGGCCAGTTCAAGATGCGGGTAGCGTGAAAAGCGACATTGGCCTAACCGGAGCTAAGTGGGACCATGGCGAGGGGACGAAGGTGTGGAGTGCTTTGCTAGTGAAGGCGAGGCCGAGTACATGCGAGGAAACAACGTGGCCCCATTGTTCCTTAAACTAGTGCATAGACGGGACGACTCAAACTTGGCGGGACGCGAAGGCAGCCAACTCCTTTGTGGTTATGCGGTCGTGCGGTGGGTGGAGCACCATGTTGGCCAGACGGTAGGCAGGCAATGCACACGACAACCATAGGCCGAGCCATACGACAATGAGTAGTGATGCGCACGAATTTAAAAGAGACACAAAAACCGTGGATTAGCTCGCCAAGTTCCAACCAACATGCACTACCCTAGAGTTGACACTACTATCTCCCCAACGAAGCAACCCATACAACCAGAAGATGACCAGCGAGAAGGAAAGAGAGGCGCCAAGATAGACTGGTCACGCAGAACGTCGATTCATGGACAGAGAACCACTATCATGGTTAACATGTTCAAAGCGTAACTGGGAAATTTTACGAGAGCATCATGCCTTCTAGACCTACCAAAACCTACATCGTGTTCAAGTACACAATCTCGACGCAACCAGTCGTACAAAAACATAGATATATTGCCTAACCAATTTTGTTGGAATTTAAATGCCAGAATTGCATTGTCTACAATTCTTTTCTGACTTAGAGAGAATAATAACTTAGCTAGAACCAACAACCTTTAGCGCCTTTGCCGAAATTTTTAATATGCCTAAACCTAATTAATTCCAACCACTACACGTTCATACACTAGTCCATACGTCATTCTGACTCATAGAAACAAAACATCTAGGAACTAATTAACCCATTGTTCAATATATTTTGAAAAATGACACTTTTAAACATAAGTTAAATTTTAAAATCCAAGAAAATCGTTTGGTAAATCCTCTTAGGTCTAAATCTTGGTGCTAAGTGAGCTCGTAACACTAGAGGTGTTACACAAGATGCGCTTTCAGCACAACATCTCCTTGCTAAGGTCACGCGTCGTGGCGGCCACGACCTTCCTGGTGAGAAACTATGTGAAAGGATCAAGATGCCCAAGAGGGGGGGGGGTGAATTGGGCTAATTCTAAATTTTCTTGCAATAATTAAATCCTATTGTTAGCCCAATTAACCCCTTGTGCCTAGAAAAGTGTTTCTATTAATCTAACGCACAAAGGACTTGCAACCTATGTTCCAAACTTACTCTAGCATGGCAATTCTATGAATGTAAAAACAAGTATTGAAATTGCTCAAAGTAAATGCTCAAAGTAAATAGAGAGAGAGGAACGCGGCGATGTTTTGCATCCTAAGTTCCAATCCTACTCTAGCATGGCAATTCTAAGAATGTAAAGACAAGAATTGAATTGTTTAAAAGTAAATGCTCAAAGTAAAGAGAGGAGAAGGAACGCAATGATGTTTTGCCAAGGTATCAGAGAGTCGCCACTCCCCACTAGTCCTCGTTGGAGCACCCACGCAAGGGTGTAGCTCCCCCTTGATCTACGCAAGGATCAAGTGCTCTCTACGGGTTGATTCTTCGACACTCCATCACGGTGAATCACCCACAACCGCTCACAACTTGAGTTGGGTCACCCACAAGCTCCGCCGGGTGATCACCAAGCTCCCAATCACCACCAAGCCATCTAGGTGATGGCGATCACCAAGAGTAACAAGCACGAACTCTCACTTGACCACGCGAAGCCTAATGAGAACGGTGGATGCACACTTTGCTACTCTTGATTCACTAATGAGGCTACTCTCTAGGATTCTCAAATCTCAATCACCTCACTAGGACCTTGCTCTTCTTGGCACTCACAAACGTGTTTCTCAGCTGTTGGAATGAGCAAAAGTGACTCCACACACGAGTGGAGCTTCTATTTATAACAAGGGCTGAAAAACAAACCGTTATGTGCCTCTGTGGGGTGACCGGACGCTCAGGTCATGTTGACCGGATGCTCCAGTCAGTTCAACCCGCACACCAGTGTTTAAGTGTTGACCGGACGCATTTGGTCGCATTAAACCCTCACTGGAACCTTATTGTACTCGACCGGACGCTGAACCCCCAGGGTCCGGTCAGTACTAACCGGACGCGTCCGGTCGTAGATTTTCTCTTCTGGAACCTTACTGGAGTTGACCGGATGCTGGACCTCAGCGTTCGGTCACTTGACCACTCAGCGTTCGGTCACGCCAAACGCAATCTCCTTGATCAAATGAACTGACCAGACCCTGCAGCCAGCGTCTGGTCAGCATTTAACCCTCCATTCACTTCCAACTCTCTATCATATGTGAATGAAGTTTTCTCCAAAGGATCTTAGGCATATGTAGGAGCTACCTAGTGCTAGTTCTAACAAGTGTGCACCACACCTAACTCACTAGACTCATCTAGGTCAAGCTACCCGTCCATACCCCCTTAATAGTACGGCCAAAGGAAAAACAAAGTCCTAAACTACTCTAAGTGTCTCTCCAACTCCAATCGGCACTTAGAACTAGTCATCCTTAACCTTGTCGTCCATCCTTTGAAAACCGAAATGATTTCCATCATAGGGGCATGACCACCTTGATTGCCCAATCGATCTCCATTACCATGACCTAACTTAATTGTCTCTGCAAAACACACGTTAGTCATAGTAATCTTGTATTGTCATTAATCACCGAAACCCAATTAGGGGCCTAGATGCTTTCAATCTCCCCCTTTTTGGTGATTGATGACAATACCACCTCGAGTATGTGAAAGAGTGAGGTTTTTGACATGCTTGGTTCATATAAGCTTTTGTCAATAAGAACAAAATAGTTAGGCAAGCTTATATGACCCAAGCCAACACGATGTACTCAAAAGATATGAAATAGGCATGAGTACAAGTAATAAAGCTCATTTGCATTGGAGTGAAGCGCGGAAGCAAAAGCAAATGAGCATAACACAAGTGATATGACATATAAAGGAATTCAAAGTAGAGAGCACACATGTCATATATCACAATCACGTAGATATCACTATCACATATATATAATAGTATGCATGAAAGTAAATACACGAATGCTTAATAGTAATAGTGTATCACACAAATAAAACTCCAAATGTATATAATAGACTAATAGCTAACTAGGCTCCCCCTAAAAGCCGCTCCCCTTGAGTCTACATACTCGAACCCTCTCCCCCTTTGGCGTCAAACACCAAAACCTAACGGTCAGTCGGCGGGGCTGTAGCGGATGAGCCGGGCGCTGAGGTACGAGGGGCAAGCTGGAACTAGGCGCCATCATCATCTGACCTGAGCTCTGTACTGACTGACCCTCTATGGCTGGAAGCATCGCCGAAGCGGTCTAGGCCTGAGCTGGGGTAGGTACAGCCTATGATGCTGCTAGTACGTCTGTCGTAGGATCTGAAGATGCGACAGAAGAAGGGAGCCTCTGAGTAGTCATGACGACGGGAGCTACTGTAGAAGGACCGACGTCATGCATATGTGGCGGTGTGGGCATCCCTGTCAACTCGCTAAAAGATGCTCCAAGACTCCTGGAGACTGACATGTCAGGCACAAATAGCGAGGGTGACTGATCCGGTGTGAAGCCTGTCTGTAATGGTGTGAAATGCAGGGCTACCACTGGCGAGGATAACCACTAGGACACCTGTACTGTGGGGGAAGCAAACGGAGCTAGAGGCAGTCCCTGACTCTGAAGCCCACTAGGCTATACTGCTGGAGTCGTCATAGTGGTAGTAGGCTGACCAATCTAGGGCGAAGGCTGTGGCTGTGGGGCCCCAATGGCTGTCACTACATGCTGCATGAATCCCAAAAGCTATTGCTGCATGAGTAACTGCTGCTGATGCATCTACTGCTGCTGCTGCTAGAGGACCTGCTGCTATCGCTGGAAATTATCCTGACGAGCCTGAAACTGTGCAAAGTTGGCAGCGGTCTCCTAAGCCTATCTAGCCTGATCCTGCTACATCCGCTCAAGGATAGCAATCAAAGCGGGGTCCGTCTGCGGTGTAGGTGGAGCGGAGCTAGAACTGTCGGCCTCTACATCATGTCTACGTGGAGGCATATGAGGAATAGGCAGGTAGTCGTCATCCAAACTGTCACTATACTCGCTCCTCTCCTCTTGAGCCTCAAGCTGCTCCTCCTCAGTTGCGGCTATGCCTCTAATAATCTCGTCCTGCTGAGCTGTGGACTCTGGTACATCTGGACGACGGCGAGGCTGAGTGGGTGCCTATGGTGTGCTATGCCTGATCCTCTGTGCCATGTTATAAGCTGGAAACTCTGTGGTGGCACCTCTGTACTCTGCAACCATCTCTGGTGTCCTAACTTGCATAGCCTTGAGAATAAGGAATGTGATCTAATGTGCATATGGAAGCTACCTACGACCCTTGAAGCCCTCAGCTATAGTATCCTCCATCTCTGATAGAAGGAGGTCCCAAATATCAAACACTGTCTGCTGCATCAGGGCATTGAGGAGCCAAAGCTGGAGGCAAGTCAAACCCTCTCTGTATCCCATCCTAGGAAGTAGTGTCCTCCTTATGATAGCCTCTAGCACTCTAGCTATAGGAGTAAGGTCACTAGGGTTCCTCCTCGACCCCTCACCAAAGGGCTCCTTAAAGCAATGGCGCACAAGATCTATAGGGGGCACCATACCACCATGAGGGCGCCTAGGAGGCTCTTGCTGTCCATAACATACCTCATGTAACTTGACAGGCTGCTCCTGTAACCTTAATATCTCCCTAGCTCTCTGACTCATCATCCTATAGTCTCTGCCTCTGAATGCAAAGTGTATAAAGTTATGATGCGGGTCAATGTAGAGCGAAGCATAGAACTGCCGAACCCAAGATGGTACAAACAATCATGTCCGACCAATCAGATCTGTCAGCCCTGGCAGATATGCAAGGTAGGGGTGAATGTGCTCTCCAGCTGCTGCGACTATAGCCTCTATGCTGTAGACTCTCTAAGATCTGAAGACTGCTCCACTGTTTAGATAGGCATTATAGAAATCCTCCCGTAGTGGCGTGTAGAAACCCTCTGCTGCTCTCTCATCCCTCCTGGGTGGAAACCACACATCAAACTCCACGAAGTGAAGCTACTGAACCTGCTTGGCTATGGCGGTCCTCAAGTCAAGGTGGGTCACTGGAGGCGGACCCTATGGTCTAGGCGGTGGACGAGATCCCCTCTGCTGTGTCGGTGGCCTTGGTGAGACTGGAACATGGGAACGACCAGAGCGGCGTAGCTATGGCTGGGGTGCCAGCTCTGTCTCCTTGGCCTACTAGACTTGCTCACCCTCCTGAGACTGCTGCGATGACTGTCCCTCCTATGTCTCCTGAGCTGGCTGAGGCTCCTGAGTCTGCTGTGGCACCTGTTGTGACTCTCCATATGGCTGACTCTCATCAATAGCATGACACCTTCCTACAACCGTGATAGTCCCAGGTGCACCACCATGAAGGCACTCAACTAGCTCAATTCCAGCCCTTGCTTTCAGTGAAAGCGGCTGATCTGCAATGACAACTACACTGTGGGCACCTCCTCTCTTAGCACACTCTACGGCCTCAGTGACTGCAGCTGCTCTGGCTGTCTCTGCATCAGGGTACTTGCGCTTCTTTGATGCAACCTTCTTCGTCTCCTTGCCTTTAGGACCTATAGGCAGGCGAGGCAGAGGCCTCTGATCATCATCTCCTGGACCACCACCAACATTCTTGGTGCAAGCCATCTGATCTGACTAGAACCACTACCGCTAAAAAGATCAACTATCCACTAACACTTTCGAGGCTTGGTCTCGATCCGTACTCGCGAGCTTGGCTCTGAGTTAACTAACAACAGCACCTATCACCTCAACGACACCGACTCACTGCACGATAGAATAGCTAGATATACAAATAAATACGATATATCTAATAGATGCAAAACCATATGAGAGCAAGCAATGTAGGTATGAAATAGAAGCGAGTGGCTTGCTACCTGACGAACCGGCGATCTGAGAAGAGGAGAAGCGACCCATGGGGAACCACCGACTTGGCTAGGGTTAGGGTTCTGACTCGACAAAGATTGGTGACGCAAGCGGTGAATCGACGGCCGAGAGGATGAAGGACACAAGCTCGGCGATTAGGGCAAGTGCAATGGCAATGCTGCTGTGGTGGAGCTTGGCTGCACGGCTAGAGCTAGGACTGGGGTGCTTGGCGGCGTGAGAGAGATTTGAGCAGCAGGCAAGGCAGCGGCTCTGGATAGGGCACTGTGCAGGAGCACGATGTGGCAGCGCAAGGAGTGGAGGCACGAGGGCGTGCTGGCATGGGGCGAGTGCGGCGGTGATGCTTGGGCGCGGCGGTGCGAGGAGCTCGGCGCATGCTGTCATGGCTACGGCGGCTAGGGTAGAGGTGAACATGGCGGCGTGACAAAGGGCTCGGGCGTTGATGTCGATGCGAGCAAAAACGAATTAGGTCAGACCGCCAGCGATTTAGATTAAATAGGGTGGCCCCACGAGTCAGAAAAGGAAATGGGGAAAGAAATCTGAGTCACGCACGATTTCTACTGACCGAACGCTCCGGTGGTAGCGACTGGACGCTCTCACCCAGCGTCCGATCGATTCCAGAGAGGTCCAATTCCTCTAGAATCACGACCGAATGTGTCCGGTGGACACCAACCGGACGCAGCCAGAGTTCGGTCAACTTAACCTTTGTCTTCTTCACACGACCGAATGCTGAGACGTCTTCTGACTAGACGCAGAAAGGCAGAGTCCGGTCACTCCTTCGCAGCGAGTTCACCTCCTGTGAACTGACCGGACGTTGGACTTTAGAGTCCGGTGCAGCGTCCGGTCACTCTTTTCTAGTAAATCTTCAATGTTCCTCTGTGCTGTCTGTTCCCAATCAAGTCCCAACTCAAATAAGATACAAATAAACACCAATTGGGATTGATGTGAGTGACCTCTCTTAAACCCTCATATTTTTCAAAATTTTTTGCCTTAGGCTATAATTCTTTTTAAGAAAATAGGCAATAAGAGAGCAAATGGAACAAAACGACAAAATAACATTCATGCATATGCAATACTTGTAAGTAAATCTAGTTGCTTGTCAAGTTTGATCCAAGGTTAAGCTTCTTCACACGCTTTTCAGCGGTTATCTTAACCATGTTAGACAAGCCCTATATGCATTATAAAGCGCTAAACATGTTGTATATTACAATGAATGCAAGGGACAACACAAGTGTATCTTTTAGTGAAGTTACTAAAATCAAGTACATTGAGCTCATTCCGCAATCTACAAAATGTAGCCTCATCTAGCAGTTTAGTGAAGATATCCGTTAATTGATCTTCGGTTCTTACGCCTTCTAGTGATATATTATTTTTAGCAACTTGATCTCTTAGAAAGTGATGGCGGATATCTATGTGCTTGGTGCGAGAGTGTTGAACCAGATTATTTGCAAGTTTTACCGCACTTTCATTGTCGCACAAAAGAGGTACCTTTTCTAGAACTACACCATAGTCTAGCAAAGTTTGTTTCATGTATAATATTTGTGCACAACAAGCACCCGCGGCAATGTATTCCGCTTCAGCGGTGGACAAAGCCACACTATTTTGTTTCTTGGAGGACCAAGACACAAGTGATCTACCAAGCAAATGGCACCCTCCGGATGTGCTTTTTTCTATCAACTTTGCAACTGGCATAATCCGAATCAGAATAGCTAACTAATTCAAATAAAGCTCCTTTGGGATACCATAGGCCAATGCTTGGTGTGTGCTTAAGATACCTAAAGATTCTTTTTACAACAATTAAATGTGTTTCCTTAGGATTAGCTTGAAATCTAGCACACATACACACATTAAATATGATGTCAGGCCTAGATGCGGTTAAATATAACAAGCTACCAATCATGGAACGGTAGAGAGTTTGATCAACCAGGTTACCTCCCTCATCTAGGTCGAGATGTCCATTGGTAGACATTGGTGTCTTGATTGGCTTACATTCATCCATCTTGAATCTCTTGAGAAGATCTTTTGTGTATTTCTCTTGAGAGATGAAGATGCCTTCTTTCATTTGCTTGACTTGAAAACCAAGAAAGAATGTAAGCTCACCAATCTTTGACATCTCGAACTCCTTTGACATCAATTCACCAAATTCTTTGCATGAGTCTTCATTTGATGATCCAAAGATGATATCATCAACATATACTTGACAAATAAAGATATTCCCATCAAGCTTCTTGGTGAATAGTGTGGTGTCGACCTTCCCAATGGTGAAGCCCTTCTCAATGAGGAAGTCCCAAAGGCGCTCATACCAAGCTCTTAGGGCTTGCTTAAGCCCATATAGTGCCTTGGGCAACCTATAAACATGATTAGGATATCTAGGGTCTTCAAACCCGGGAGGTTGATCAACGGATGGCTTCTAATCTTATAACCGGTGCAAAGGTCTCTCCAAAATCCAAACCTTCAACTTGGGAGAACCCCTTTGCAACTAGTCTTGCCTTATTCCTCACAACAACACCTTGATTATCTTGCTTGTTGCGGAACACCCACTTTGTTCCAATGACTCTTGCACCTTTTGGTCGCTCTTCAAGAGTCCAAACTTCATTGCGAGTGAAGTTGTTCAACTCTTCATGCATGGCATTGATCCAATCCGGATCTTTAAGAGCTTCTTCTATCTTGGTAGGCTCATAGTAAGAGACAAAAGAGTGATGAGCAATAAATGAAGCAAGTTTTTGAGATCGAGTTATTACACCCTTTGATGGACTCCCTATGATGAGATCTTGTAGGAGAGGTGTATTTCTTCTATTGACCACTTGAGGAGGAGGTTGTGGGGCATCAACATCTTGTGCTTGTACCACCATTTGCTCATGGGAGACATGAGTATCTTCATTTTCTACTCTCCCATCTTTTTCACCATCTTGTGGCCCACTTGATGAAGAAGGTTGATCAATGACTCATACATCATCTTCATCATCTTTTGGCTTGATGTCTCCCACCGGAATATTCTTCATAGCCTCCCTCAATGGTTCATCACCTACATCATCAAGATTCTCATGTGCTCCTTGGGAGCCGTTAGATTTATCAAATTCCACATCATATGTTTCTTCAACCAAGCCGGTGGCATGATTAAATACTCTATATGCTTTGGACTTTGATGAGTAACCAACAAGAAAACCAATATCACAACGTCTTTGGAACTTCCCTAGGTGTTGCCTCTTTTTGTAGATGTAGCATTTGCAACCAAACACCTTAAAGAAGGAGACATTCGGCTTCTTCCCATTAAGCAACTCATAAGGTGTCTTGCCAAGGAACTTTTGAAGGAATAGGCGGTTGGATGTATATCATGCGGTGTTGATTGCTTCCAACCATAGAGCTTCGGGGGTGTTGTACTCATCAAGCATTGTTCTTGCAAGAGTGATCAATGTCTGGTTCTTCCTCTCAACTACACCATTTTGTTGAGGAGTATAAGTTGTGGAGACCTCATGTTTGATTCCAACTTCATCACAATAGGCTTCTATGTTTGTGTTGTCAAATTCTTTCCCATTGTCACTTCTAATCTTTTGGAGCTTCACTTCAAATTCATTTTGAGCTCTCTTGGCAAACTTCTTGAAGCAAGATGCAACTTCGGATTTGTCATGAAGAAAGAATACCCATGTATACCTTGAATAGTCATCAACAATCACAAGACAATAAAGATTTCCTCCCAAACTCTTATATGTTGTTGGTCCAAATAAATCCATGTGAAGGAGTTCTAGCACTCTTATGGTTGACATGAAAGCTTTGGTTGGATGAGTATTTGCAACTTACTTGCCGGCTTAACATGCACTACAAAGCTTGTCCTTTTCAAACTTCACATCCTTCAACCCTCTTACCAAATCATTCTTCATAAGCTTCTTGAGTGAGCTCATCCCAACATGAGCAAGTCTTCTATGCCATAGCCACCCAAGTGTTGTTTTGGTGAATAGGCAAGTCTTCAAATTTGCATCTTCGGAGGTGAAGTCCACTAGATATAAGTTGTTGTATCTAAATCCATTGAATATCACTTGATTATCATCTACCTTGGATACAACAACCTCCTTCTTGGTGAACAAGCATTGGAAGCTAAGATCACACAATTGTTTAATGGATAGCAAGTTGAAACTCAATGAAGCAACATAGCACATTGGAGATGGAATGATCATTTGATATTGCCACTTTGCCCAATCCTTTAACCTTGCCCTTTGAGTTATCTCCAAATGTTATTCTCTCTTGTCTATCTACCTCTTCATCTAGTGAGGTGAACATACGAGGATCACCGGTCATATGTTGAGTGCAACCACTATCAATAACCCAATGACTTTCACCGGTCTTGTAGTTCACCTACACACAAGAGATTCAAGCTTTAGGAACCTAAACTTATTGAGGGCCCTTCACCTTCTCAACAAGTGACTTAGCCACCCAAATCTTCTTAGGCCTATTCTTGTTAGGGGGTCCTAAGAACATGACTTTCATCTTTCCACTAGAATCATTTCTAAGCATGTAGTGAGCATTGAAGGCAAAGGGTCTAGCATGCTTGGGCAAGGGTTGTGGTGGTGGAGTTTGGCACTCATGAGCAAAGTGGCCTTCTTGTCCACACTCAAAACATCTCTTTGGTTTTGCCTTTGGCTTTAATTATTGTTGTTGAACTTGAGCCTTCTTCTTCTCTACACTCACCACATATCCAATGCCACTTCTATCCATCTTCATGACAGTGTTCATGAGTAGCTCACTTTGGAGATGCTTGCCTCTTGCAAACTTGCTCAATCCCATCTTGAGATGCTCTTTCTCCATCTTGAGCTTCTTGTTCTCTTCCTTGAGGACATCATTGTTCTTCTCTTCCTTGAGCTTCTTATTCTCTTCTTTGAGCTTCTCATTTTCAAGGATCAACTCTTCATCATGATCAAGAGTTTCTAGCCCAATGGTGTTGTGGCTTTTCATCTCTTCAAGATCTTTCATGAGCTTTTCATTTGCATTCTTGAGCTTGACATATTCATCATAGTCATTGCACTCAACCACTTTCTTGCCTTTGCCACTAGATCCTTGCTCAATGCTCTCATCAATTAAATCATCACATGATGTAGCTATATCAATCTTAACAACATGGTTAGTAGCATCATGTGGCTCATTTGGTAAAAATTCTTGAGCAATAACAAGAGTATCATAATTGATCTTTAGAGTTGTATATTCATCTTTTAGCTTGTTGTGGCTAGCGATGAGCTCATTGTGCACCCACTCAAGTTTATCATGTTTATCTTTAAGCTCTTTCTTAGAAGATTTGAGCTCCTTGAGTTTGGATGATATAGCATCATTTGTTTCTTTAAGCTCAATATTAGCCTTTTCCAATGTATCGCATTTTGCTAAAAGTGAATCATTTTTAGCATCTAGCTTTTCATTTTTAGCTCTACCCTTTCTAATGATCTTAGTGTATTGTTTTAATATTTTAACAAGATCATCATAGGAAGGTGTTTCATCATCACTATCACTATCACTATCATCACTAGCATGTTCATCATCACTACTAACATCATCATTTGATACCTTGCGTTCACCCTTGGCCATAAGGCATAGGTGTGTAGAGGATGATAGCGATGGTGGCGGTGAAGATGATAAGTCAATAGTAATGGCGACCATCTTCTCATTATCACTTTCATCATCGGATGATCCACTAGATGAATCAATGTCCATGAGCCAATCACCGATGATGTAAGCCTTTCCACTCTTCTTCTTCTTGTGGAAGTCTTTCTTGCCATCTCTTTTCTTATATGGCTTGTTCTTTTTCTTCTCAGCTTTATCTTCATTGCTTGAGTCATCTTTCTTGCCCTTGTTCTTGTTCTTGAACTTGTCTTTCTTGGGCTTTGTGCATTGATGAGCTAGATGGCCAAGTTCGCCACAATTGTAGCAATCTATCTCAAAGATTAGCTTTCTTCTTGAGCTTGTGAAGAACTTCTTATTCTTGCCATCGAACTTGATGCCACTCTTGTTGAGCTTCTTTAGCATCTTGGCGGTCTTCTTCACCATGAGAGCAAGGCTTTCATCATCAACTTCATCTTCACTTGAGCTTTCATACTCAAGTCTTGCCTTGCCCTTCTCTTGGCTAGCTTTGAATGCTAAGTCTTTGTCTTTCTTCTTGGTAGAGGATGGGCCATCTTGTGGCGTGATGTGCATGTACATTTCATGAGCATTGATCTTTCCCAAGATTTGTATCGGTGTAGCGGCGGAAAGATCACCTTGATGTAGCACGGTCACAATATGCCCATATTTGTCAATGGGGAGGACACTCAAGATCTTTCTCACAATGTTTGATGGTGACATTTGAGTAAGTCCAAGCCCATTGACTTCCTCTACAAGAACATTCAAACGTGAATACATCTCATTAGCATATTCTTTGGGAAGCATCTCAAATGAATTTAGCTTTTTAATTACAAGATGATAGCGTTCCTCACGCTCACTCTTGGTTCCCTCATGGAGCGTACAAATGTCCGACTATAGTGCATGGGCGTCTTTGTGGTTCCTTACGTGGTTGAACACATCTTTGCAAAGGCCTCTAAAGATGGTGTTTCGAGCCTTTGCATTCCATTTTTCATAATTAACCTCATCGCCTTATAAGTTAGTAGCATCCCGAGGTTTTGGGAAGCCTTGTGAGGCGGCTCTAAGTATACCAACGTCTAGAGCTTCTACGTACGCCTCCATGTGGATTTTCCAATATAAAAAGTCATCTCCCTCAAAGATAGGAGGAGGTCCATCCCCGTGAGACATCTTTCTCAAAGTGATTAAGCTTAAAAACGTGAGCACGAGGCTCTAATACCAATTGAAAGGATCAAGATGCCCAAGAGGGGGGGGGTGAATTGGGCTAATTCTAAATTTTCTTGCAATAATTAAATCCTATGGTTAGCCCAATTAACCCCTTGTGCCTAGAAAAGTGTTTATATTAATCTAATGCACAAAGGACTTGCAACCTATGTTCCAAACTTACTCTAGCATGGCAATTCTATGAATGTAAAAACAAGTATTGAAATTGCTCAAAGTAAATGCTCAAAGTAAATAGAGAGAGAGGAACGCGGCGATGTTTTGCCGAGGTATCGGAGAGTCACCACTCCCCACTAGTCCTCGTTGGAGCACCCGTGCAAGGGTGTAGCTCCCCCTTGATCCGCGCAAGGATCAAGTGCTCTCTACGGGTTGATTCTTTGACACTCCATCATGGTGAATCACCCACAACCGCTCACAACTTAAGTTGGGTCACCCACAAGCTCCGCCGGGTGATCACCAAGCTCCCAATCACCACCAAGCCATCTAGGTGATGGCGATCACCAAGAGTAACAAGCATGAACTCTCACTTGACCACACGAAGCCTAATGAGAACGGTGGATGCACACTTTGCTACTCTTGATTCACTAATGAGGCTACTCTCTTGGATTCTCAAATCTCAATCACCTCACTAGGACCTTGCTCTTCTTGGCACTCACAAACGTGTTTCTCAGCTGTTGGAATGAGCAAAAGTGACTCCACACACGAGTGGAGCTTCTATTTATAACAAGGGCTGAAAAATGAACCGTTATGTGCCTCTGCGGGGTGACCGGACGCTCCGGTCAGTTCAACCCGCACACCAGTGTTTAAGTGTTGACCGGACGCTGGCAGCGTCCGATCATCACTGACCGGACACGTTTGGTCGCATTAAACCCTCACTGGAACCTTACTGTACTCGACCGGACGCTGAACCCCCAGGGTCCGGTCAGTACTGACCGGACGCGTCCGGTCGCAGATTTTCTCTTCTGGAACCTTACTGGAGTTGACCGGATGCTGGACCTCAGCGTTCGGTCACTTGACCACTCAGCGTCCGGTCATGCCAGACGCAATCTCCTTGATCAAATGAATTGACCGGACCCTGCAGCCAGCGTCCGGTCAGCATTTAACCCTCCATTCACTTCCAACTCTCTATCATATGTGAATGAAGTTTGCTCCAAAGGATCTTAGGCATATGTAGGAGCTACCTAGTGCTAGTTCTAATAAGTGTGCACCACACCTAACTCACTAGACTCATCTAGGTCAAGCTACCCGTCCATACCCCCCTTGATAGTACGGCCAAAGGAAAAACAAAGTCCTAAACTACTCTAAGTGTCTCTCCAACTCCAATCGACACTTAGAACTAGTCATCCTTAACCTTGTCGTCCATCCTTTGAAAACCGAAATGATTTCCATCGTAGGGGCATGACCACCTTGATTGCCCAATCGATCTCCATTACCATGACCTAACTTAATTGCCTCTGCAAAACACACGTTAGTCATAGTAATCTTGTATTGTCATTAATCACCGAAACCCAATTAGGGGCCTAGATGCTTTCACTATGGTTGCGGCAACAAAACTCGGGTCGGTGGTGCCATGGCTTCTTGTTGTGGTGTCTTCGGCTGACCGCGGTAGACAATGTCCCGACCGGCGGTGACCTTCTCCTAGTGGCACGGTGCACGCCGTGGCCATGACGGGCGAGGCAGAGTGGGGCACGATGGTGGATGGGGGTGTGACGGGAAATAGAGCATGACATGGCGGGGGACGCGGCGTGACACGAGATGGGGGTGCCACGGACGTGGGGGCACGGTGGGGGATGGCGGCAGTGGTGCGCGACGCGGGCAGGAGCGAGCGTACGACACGGTGGCGAGTGGGGAAATTTATGTTGTCTGGGAAGCCGCGTTGTCCGTCCAGACGCCGCGTCTAAGCATTACCGATGCCATGAACTCTGATGAACTCAATCCCAAGGACCAAAATCCCAATAGCCTCCAATAAACACTACCCAAGCTGACGCCAGGATGGAGAAAGAGCCCGAGAAACATAGGTCCCAATAGCGTCACCACCATCTCTGCCTAGCAATACCCAGGAAGCAAAACCCAATCGAGGTGGAACCTATGAGCTCCATCCCGGACACATCAAGGTAGAGCAGAATGAGCCTTCTGGGACCATCGTCAGAGGTGGTACCGACACCGTCGCCACTGCCATTGGAGAAGTGCAAGAGAAAACCAACCATACACGATAACCTAGGAGGCCAGGAGCTGTTGGGAAATATAAGCTAGTAGACATACATCTATAACCAGTTTTATCCTAAACTGTAAACGGTTAGTCACATGATGTTTAGCCATTATTCGGGCTAAATGACCATTTAAACAAGCAAACCGACCACTTAAACGAGATAAATGGTCGATTAAGTGGAAAACGGAATACCGGGCAGCGTTTAAACGTGTGTAAATAAGCTAAATGGTTGTTTAGGCGAACGATGTCTACAACTATACAGGGTCCACACGATGATGAGGTGGGCTTCCCTCTTGTCTTCGACACCGGGAGAGAAGACAAAAGAGAGGGGTTAAGTGGATCGATCCATGAAGAATGAGGTCATCCTTGGAATAGCATGGTGGCTATTATAGCGTGGGGAAAGAATTGGTTTGTTTGCTTGATGGCCATAGCTTGCCAAGCTGTAAGTTAGACTTGCCACAATTTCTAAGATGTATGTTTGGTTCATTATCGTGATATGGCACACCACACTTTTTAGCACCTGTTTCCCATGTCATGGACTCAATTATTGCTAAACTCCACAAGTATATATATATATATATATTTTTTTTTTTACTCGTCACACCTTCTGTAAAACTATAAGTTGGCTAAGATTAGGCGTGTCAAACTTAGGCCCAAACCAAACAATCTTCGGACAAACTTCCACTTGCCGAGTCAAACTTTTGCCGAGCGCTGGACAGGCCCGCTAGAAACAAGAGCCAGGCTAGGCGGCCCATTAGCCCGACTCAAAGTGCAGTCCAACCAACCAATGGTGTAGCTCCTGCATCCGACGAGCCTGGTCTGGTGCCGTAGACCAATCACGCCCCTTGTCGGCATCGGCGGCTTCGGCTGCTCGCATCACCCGCGTGGCACCGCTCTCCTCCTATCCCTACGCCGTCACGCAGTCAGGACTGGAGATCCCCAATTCCCCCGTTTCCCCAATCCCCAGTAGAGTAGTAGGGGAAAAGCGAGAGAAGAAACACAGCAGCCTAGCGGATGCAAGGTGAAATGGTGGTTGCCGTCGCATCGCCTTCGTCGGCGGCACCGGCACCCTCCGCCGGCCGTCTCCATCCGACATACAAGGAGGTAAGCTTCCTTTTTCCCTGTTCCATCGTAGCCGCTCTCCGTCTCCCTCCTCGGTTCGTTGGAGTGAACACTGAATCTTGCTGCTGCATCTCGATCGATGGTTTGGATCGGATGCGCGCGCAGATGATCATGCAGGCGCTGACGGAGCTGCGGGACCCGGGCGGGTCGAGCCGCACCGCCATCGCCAACTACATCGCCGACCACTTCTCCGGCCTCCACTCTCGCCACGACGCCCTCCTCTCCGTCCATCTCCGCAGCCTCAGGTCCCATGGCCAACTTCGCCTCGTCTCTCGCAACTACTTCGTCTCCACCGCCACTCAGCAGCCTGCTCCGGGGCAGAAGCGTGGTCGGGGGCGGCCTCGCAAGGACCCAGATTTAGCCCCTTCCGCTTTGATTCCGGCGTTTCAGGGCCCCAAGCGAGGGCGTGGACGCCCGCGCAAGAACGCCCTAGACCCGGTGGCTTCCTCTCCTTCGCCGCTGCCGGGAGCAAGTGCTCCGCCGCCTCCATCTGGGGTCAAGAGGGGGCGTGGACGCCCGCGGAAGGACGCCCTTGTCCCTCCGCCTTCCTCTTCTTCGCCACTGCCGGGAGCGATTGATCCACCGCCTCCATCAGGGGTCAAGAGGGGCCGTGGACGCCCTCGGAAGAGCGCCCTTGTCCCTGTGCGTTCCTCCTTTTCACAGCTGCTGGGATCTATTGCTCCACCACTTCCGTCTGGGGTCAAGCGGGGGCGCGGACGCCCGCGCAAGAATGCCTACCCCGCTGTGGCGCCGTTGGTGGGAGTTGAGCAGGGACCTGCTGGCGGACAACCACAGAGGAATACCACTCCTCTCTCACCGCCACCTGCTACCGTGCCCCACAGTGGTAAGAGTAAGCCTGTCCGGCCGCTCAGGGTTGCTGTTGATGTTTGTGCTTTGCGTGGTTCCTCCATGAACATATCTGCCTGTAGTAACAGTGTGGTTGGTGGGAAAGAGAAGATGCAACCTGAATCTGTGCAGTCCGCGGATGCTTCATTGACTAAGAGAGGGCGTGGGAGGCCCAGAAAGGAGAAGTCATTGGAAAATAGCCACTTGAAAGCCGCACACTTGACTGATTGTCAACATGAAGCTCTGACTGCGCAAGCTGCAGACCAAGCTGGGGCGGTCCAAAATGAAGTTGAAGCCAAGGATCTGCAATCCTTGGGTACTTCTTTGACAGAGAAGAAGATGACTGAGGGTCAACAGGAAGCTCTGAGTGCACAAGCTGCAGACCAAGCTGGGCCTGTGCAAAATGAAGTTGAAGCTAGGGATTTGCAATCCTTGGGTACATCTTTGACAGAGAAGAGAGGCCGCGGGCGTCCTAGAAAGAGGCCGTTGGAAACCAAAACTTCAGAAGTAGGTGTTGCTGCATCAGCTGTGAAGAGAGGCCGTGGGAGGCCAAGAAAGGAGAAGACTTCAGAAACTGGGGACTTGAAAGTTGCACAGATGACTGAGGGTCGACATGAAGCTCTGCCTGCACAAGCTGTAGACCAAACTGGGCCTATGGAAAATGAAGTTGAAGCTAGGATTTTGCAATCCTTGGGTACTTCTTTGACAGAGAAGAAGATGACTGAGGGTCAACAGGAAGCTCTGACTGCACAAGCTGCAGACCAAGCTGGGGCTGTGCAAAATGAAGTTGAAGTTGGGGATTTGCAATCCTTGGGTACTTCTTTTACAGAGAAGAGAGGTCGCGGGCGTCCTAGAAAGAGGCCGCTGGAAACCGAAACTGCAGAAGCAGGGGTTCCTGCATCCACAGTGAAGAGAGGCCGTGGGAGGCCAAGAAAGGAGAAGACATTGGAAACTGGGGACTTGAAAGTTGCACAGATGACTGAGGATCAACATGAAGCTCTGCCTGCACAAGCTGTAGACCAAGGTGGGCCTATGCAAAATGAAGTTGAAGCTAGGATTTTGCAATCCTTTGGTACTCCTTTGATGGAGAAGAGAGGTCGTGGGCGACCTAGAAAGAAGCTATTGGAAGCTGAAACTGCAGAAACCCAAGGTGATGCATTGGTGAAGAAGCGAGGGCGTGGCAGGCCAAGAAAGGCCAGGCCTTTTTAAACTGGGTCTGTGGAAACTGCAGTTGAGGTGTCTAGGGACTTGACAGAAGATGGGCCTGAAAAGGATGGGGATCTTGTGTCAGGGAAGAAAGCAGAAGCTCAAGGTGTACTTGGTTGAGGGGATAGACAATGGCCCTGCAGATGCTGGATGTTTGGTAGTGTCAAGAGAGGAGGTACCAATTGCTCCGATGGATGCTGGAGGTGTGCTATTATCTGGAGAGGAGGCAGCCTTTGCTCCCATGGATGCTGGACGTGCAACGACAAGGGTTGATCCGATGGATGTGGGCACCAAGAGTCATTAGTGCTCTGATGGTGGCAGCAACAACAAAAAAGAAAGAAAGAAAGAATTTACCTGAAAGGCTAAGCAGAACATGCAGCTGTATAAGTGTGTTCAAGGATATAATTAATAGACATACTGCAAATATTGCTATATGTTTGCACCAAGTTGATTACTCGTATGTTTTTTGAGTAGTTCCATTGGAACCTGCATTTGATGGGTTTCACTTTTGGGGTTGGATTTAAATATCTAATCCACATCAACATTTGTAATTTGTTGCTTGTACTGAAAACTAGCCATGATAAGGTTCATTTTCCAGTTTCAACATCTTTTAGTAATATGTTCACATAATATCTCTGTTTTGTGCTTTATTTGATGTGTCTATTGGGTGTTTGGTTGGTGAAATGGGACGTGTTGGTCCACTATTGCTTCATTAAGTCATTTGTCATACTCATAAGCATAGAGTACTTAGTATAAAAACAAGGATTTGTGTCATCTGAGTAAAATTTATAGAATGATGCTTTGATGTACCAATCCATTGAGGTTTCTCATACCAACAAGTCAACAGCCCCCATATATTTCAATAAGTTACCTTTCAGGACATCTAGCATGTCATATTCAATTTGCATGCTGATTTGATTACAATTATAGAGTAGCATATTATATTGTTGCATTGCAAGGTTAATGTGTACCTGTGTAAAGTTGAGCAAGCATGTTAACAGTTATGACTTAAACCACTGGTACTGGGTCTTCTGGCAATCAATGATGAAGCATTCTGACATGGATGTTGGTTTCTGTTCAAGTAAATATTTCTTATATGTTCAGCAGCAATCTATTTTGCGATGTTTCTCAGTAATAATCACTTGCAGAGTAATAATCCCACTATTTTTTTGCTCTCTTTGCTTATAAGATGAAAAAAAAATGTTATTTCCCAGTTTCTCGTACCTACTGCAGGTGAACCAAATATCTTTCAGGTAATCCACTGCATGGGACTGGAAACTTGAGTGTAAGCATGTAATTAAATGACAATTGATGAAATGTCTTTGGGTGTGATCTGTCCTTTTGCAAATTGAATGTCATGAGTTGAGGCATGTGGGATGTCAATCATGATAGAATGACCTTACTACTGAATGTAAAGTAACCCAATGTTACAAGTTTTGAATAGCAGCAGCATCTATTCTCATGCTCTAAAGTCACACCCAGTGTTAAAGTTGCGGTTGTAACCACATCAACCGAGCTGTGGTGACACATAAAAGTGGAGCTTGTACAGAACAGAGAGGGACTATCATACACTTTGTTTTGGATTGGAAATGTTGGTTATATTCATCTTAGTGCTACATTTGATCTTTAATTTGATGCTGCACTTGGTGTTCCTTTTGTTTTGATATCACAATACATGGTCAAGTTTTACCATGATATGTTTGAAACTAGTAAGATTAGCTTATACCTATGTTATCATAATACATGATTTTTTTTTTGCTTTTCAAATAATAAGAACAAGATGTCATTTTAAGAAGAATGATAAAATAGTGATAAATAAAAATTTGTAAATTGTTTTTGTGATAGGTGACTTGCATTATTTTAATGGCAGCTTACATCAATGAGGTCCAGATGATTCCATTCTACACTTTACATGATGTAATGCACTAATGCCTCTTTAATTGGGCATCTGTTTGCATGGCTTACGTTTGAGAAGGGAAATATGCATTCCTGAGAACTGTTGGAGTTCCTAGCCTGAGTAGCTAATCTGTGTGCTGTCTTTAATTGTGTCTACTATTTTCTGCACATGTTGGATTCCTTCATTGAGCTGTGTGAACTCATTTAGTAGAGCCTTTGAGCCAGGATTGTTGGTGGCATTCTCTGGTTGTTGACTGTCAGACATGTAGTTGTGTCTTGGAGCTGTAACAGTCCTGCGATTCTTCCAATTATGGTAGTTGACCTGTAATCATGCAGAAACCATCAGCCAAACAGCTCCTTATGGGTTCAGTCTTGACGGTTTGTTTCCACTTGTTCGCTCATCATCACCAGATTGTTTCATTTGTTTTGGCGCCTGTTCATCATCTGTAAAAAAAGGAGTTTGTTCCATGTACATCGGCCATGGTTTCATGGCATCTGACTGAAAGTCCACATTCCTTGCCTTCCAAATGTACCATAATCTTTGTTAGTGTGTTGTGTAGAGAAGAATAGAAGATCTGGAACCGCAGGTTGGATAATTTGATATATGCATTTCTGCACTCTTTCATCCTCATCAGATGTCAGTAGATTAGTATGAAGCAGTGTACCAGCTGCCCTGGCAAAGTCACAACTCACAATCAAAGAACAGGTCATAGGTGTTTACCTTATATAAAAAGTAACAGGTGTTTACCTTTTGAATAGTTTGGCAATGTGCTTTGTGAGTATTCAGCCGCTTGCTACCCTGTGGCTAGCTACTGGCTAGGGTTTGTCAATAGCAGTCGCCATGCGAAGCTTTCAGATGCCGGCTTCCTTGTGCTGGGGCCTGGCCTGGGGGGATCCGTTTTCGTGCACAGATGTGTACATTCTTCTCTGGTTGCGCATTATGCCAGTGGAGAATTCTTCGAGTGAGCAGTGGCGAATCTAGGATTTTAGCTTAGGGTATGCCGTCAAAAAAATTCATATATAATTCGGTAAATCTATTTTACCAATTCGGTAATAATTATAAAATTGACAACGTAATTTGGTACATATGCACTAAGTAACATAATAAGGTTTAAATTCATGGATTAAGTTCAAACCATCCACTAAATATAGTATAAATAGTTCAAAAGTCATATCGATAATTGAAATATGGGCATAAAAGAGAACCAGAGACTTACAATGCTATTTTTCTGACTATTTTTTTTTACGCTTTCGAAGGGACATAAATGTCTTGATTATATCACTTTAATCAACTTCAAAGAAAATATCTCGCTCGATGAAAGTGACTAGACTTATCCAAAAGTCTATCTCCTATCTTATTTCTTAACTTTGTTTTTATTAAAACCATTGCAGAAAATACCCTTTCAACACTTCTCAATATTATAATTAATTGCAACCTTGGAATTTTTTAAGCCAATGTATCTCTGTCGAGCTGCAATATATGCCTTAGAACCCAGATGTTTGAGAATCCTATGTTCCAATTCTTCCAGATTATAGAATACCAAAAGCCAATAGTGAACTATCGTGTATGCGTGTACGTACTTGCTGCGTGAGCCGCTTCCTGGGCCTTCTAACTTGCTGCTTCCGTGATGGCGTGATCAGGTGAGTATTTTCTCTTTTTTTTGTAAATACATATGTATAACACCTATATTATATTGTACACTTGCCGGTCAAATACCCGGCATACCCGAGTGAGTGTGTACCACCAGGACCTGCATGATGTCTTGAACAATTTTCTGACAAAAAAGAACAGAAAAATGAGGCCAGAATTCCATGTGAAATAATTTGCACCATACGTACGTAGATATTTGTAATTTCAAAGTGAATCGATGTATGTAGCACACTGGAGTTCTGTTGAATTGTAAATCAAGACTCGTATCAGGTAAGGGTGCGCTGTGGTCTTCCTCTAATACAATATTATCCTTCAATCTGCAGTGACTGGCTGGATTGATAGGTTTCATGCATTGCTGCCAGAATAAACCCCACAATGATCGAATTGCAACTTCATAAATGTTAGATGTTAGATTCGTGATTAGGACGAATGAGTTGGGGGCACTCATCGGTTTAGTGGCAGCAGCAAAGTTTTGGTTAGTTGGCGAGCTCGCCCACCCGGCCACAAGCCCACAATCCCCACCCCCTGCTCAAGGGCGCTGTCAGAAGGAGACGTCTCTCCCCACTCTCTCGTTTTCGATTAGGATGGTCTCAGTGGCCTACATTGTACACTCAAGTGTGTGAATTCACGATCATGGCCAAAGAAAGGCACACACACAACCACGTCTTGTTTGCCATTGGTGTATCCACTAGGCCCTCCGTTTGTGTGAGCGTACTTATGAGAGACGAGACAGTCATGCATTGTTTGCCATCAGTGTATCAACTAGTAGACCTTTGTGAGTGTCTACACCTGTCAGCAGTCACTTCTACACACTCTGCACTGATGACCATGCATGTTGACAGTAGCTGTGCCTCAAAGCGTAGGCTGTCGTCTGAAATCTCTGGCTGGCTGCTATGATTTTTCTTTTTGTGTGTGTGTGAAAATGTTGACAAGCCAGGCCGATTGATCCGGTCCATATGGTTGCAATGCAAGATCATGGCTCAGTGGACAGTGTGCTTACACTCACTGTCTATGCCTCTTATGCCTGGATGCAGAGAAGACGCACGGGAAGAACGTCGCGATTGGGTCAGCATGTTATGACCAAATGTTAATGTGAACTATTTTTGGAATTACTAGTAGCATATTTGTAGCTGAACCATCAAATCATCGACCAGTATTTTTTGCTTAAAAAAATCATCGATGACTAGCTAGTGCCAGTCACTGACTCACTGTGTCACTACTCACTTGCTGAGTAATGGGCTGGTGATGTAGTAGTTTAATTTATCCAGGGCCTACCGTCCAATTTGGTAAGATAGGACAGAAGTTGAGGGAATCCTAGGACTTAACAAATTGGACAAAGAGGTTAGACAACCTCCCAGCTGTCCTGGCACAGACTGGATCCTTGTATACTTATCTGAATCTGTTGCTCTGTCAAACTGAAACCACTAATTTGTCATATTATGTTCAACGACTGAAGAAAACACACAAACTGATGAGATCCAAATTTCTCTCGATGATATCTATGTTCCGGAACATATTCTTGCACCTGTTTGCATCAGAGGAATTTTGTTAGCATTCACCAAGAAACGGCTACAGAAGGAATCACGTCCAGGGATCATACCGGGAACTCTGAAGTTTGAGTTTATCCGAGCTATTTGATCTCCCCAGTTTCCACTTTCCAGGATTATCCATAAGGCGTGATCTTCCTCCACAAGACCATAATCCTACTTCGTCAGCCAAAGATACGCACTACTTGATGTGCATATAATATGCATCATTACCAGGCTGATTCCAGAGAAGTATGTATGCTTCACTGGTACAGAAACAGACTTTACTCCCAGTTGGAAAACCCCTTTAGTCCCGGTTTGTCGCCCGGGACTAAAGGTCCAACCGAGACTAAAGGGCAGGCCCACGTGGTCAACCGGGACTAAAGGTTTTCTTTTTTTTTCTTTATTTTTTGTTTCTATTTTCAATTGATGATTCGTTTTAGTTTTCGAATAGGTTTTCGAATACGCATTCTACGCTGCTAATAATATACATATTCTATACGCTTATAATGTTCGAACATTTTGTACAAACTAAAGTATGAAACTAATGTATATATTACATGCATGTACATATATTATTACAAATAAAGCTTGTATTGTATATTCTATCATATCCTTAGGATAACAAATTCACTCCATCTGGTTTGACTTCCATGTTTCATTCACGTCATTGTAGAACTCGTCGGTGGGGTTTCAGACCTGATCATTAAGAAATCCTGCTATGGTCTCTTGAACTGCTTTCAGTTGGTCACGTCGTATGACTTTTTTCTTCAACCATAGAGTCTTCAATAAAAGTTAAAAGAAAAGTATTAATATATATATATATATATATATATATATATATATATATATATATATATATATATATATATATGTGTGTGTGTGTGTGTTGGTCACATGATTAATTATATATATGAGCAATAAAAGAAATTATGAATATATGAATATATTTATATAACGTACTTTAAGGGTCTCTTCAGGAGTTCTTTTTGCGTACGCAATGATAAACTCGCAAACATAGTATCCGCAGTAGTTGTTCCCCTGTTCTTACCTCAGAACCCACTTTTACGAGAAAAAAAGATCTGATGAATTGAAAGCATGCATGGTGTTAATTGAATTATATATATATATATATAGCTAGTACTTACTTTGTGTGCGATTACATCCAGTGGCGCTTTGCAATGTTTCATGTGGTGTTCCTCAATGAAATTTTTCCAAACACTGCGCCCAATAAAATAAAATTTTAATTTGACCTTTAATAATTGTTGTAGTTAAGAGATCGGGATATATATAGTTGCTAGAGAGACCAAATTATCCTTGGATAATATTTATCATGTCTTGGTACTCTGTTTGCTCTTTTCTTAACGAGTCTAAGATGCTGAACCGACTATTGACCATATCGATGACCATCAATATCCAGTGATTGTTGCATATGTTTTTATACACAAATATGATCGATATTAACTAGAGTCAACATATATATATGGGAGATAGCTTAGCTAGTAAGCAAATAATTGAACAAATGTCCATATGATCGACATTAATTATTTAACACTCACTTGAAGTTGTAGGGGAAGAGTATGCCCTTATTTTGTTGGTTCACTAAGAACCTCATGAGATTTTTCTCGAGTTCAGCTTTCCATTGAGGCGGGGGATTAGGGTGTTTGAATACGACATTTGGATCAACGAAACCAACATCATTATCCTTACACTTTCTGAGTTCTGTCATCTCATATCTGCATATATAAAAATATAGTGTGAGGATATATAATTTATATATATACATGTAGCTTTATATATACACATTAATAGTAGAAAATAATTACACTTACAGACAATAGCAGCTAATGAGACTTTTATCGAGAGAGTCCAGGTGGCATAGTTGGTGTAATTCTAAAAACTCGATATATATAACGTCATCGCCACGGAAGTAATGTTGGTTTCTGACTCTAACAGAAACAAAGTTCTCTCCCCGTTCACACGCCGCCATGTACCACTTATTTAGCAGGTACATTTGTATACCTAGTTCACCTAAGGCCTCAGGGTTGTATAGACTCTTTCCATATTCAAATTTCATCTAAGTATTCACTTTCGGAGCAGATGGTCCTTCAGCGAGCACTTGGGCAAGGTCCTTCAGCTTTCTCATTTTCTAAAGACATGGTCATGCTAGCAAGTTTACTAACAAGCTCATCATATGAATCAACATGATCACCCACATTATCATTTGATACCATGGTGTCACCTTGTGACATGAGACAATGTGGTGTGGTTGGAGAGCATGTAGTAGCATCTTCATCATGGCTTGAGCATGAACCTTCATTACCATCAAGTGTGCAATGGGTAGCATCATCACTTGCAACACTTGTGGCATCATCATCAACCTTGTCAAGTGAACTTGTAGTTGATCGATCATCATCATCATCACTTGACCATGAGGTAGAGCAATCTTCCACAATCACCAAATTGTGGTTATGCTCAACACACTCATGCGCCTCCTTCTTGGGCTCATCCTCCTTGAATTTGCCATCATCCCAAGTGGAGGAATCACCGAAGGTTTCCTTGATGGACTCCCATATCTCACGAGCGGTTCCCTTGATGTTTACTTGTTTTATCAAATCAAAGCTTAAAGCATCCATTAGAAAACAACAAGCATGTGCATCAAATTCATAGAGAACTCTTTGAGCTTTGGTGAGATTTCTATGGTCCAAGACATGGGTGAGACCACTTGTGATAGCCCACCAAAATTTAGGTCCTTTTGCACGAAAATAATCAAGCATGTGATTTTTCCAAAGTGCAAAGTTTGTGTCATCAAAAACATGTGTCTCACAAACATCTAGCCCACTAGACGCCATCCTCTCGGGTCGGTGAAGACCACAAATGAGAGACCGGGCTCTGATACCACTTGTAAGATCGAGATGGCGGACTAGAGGGGGGTGAATAGTTTTTTCTAAAATTAATCGCGTCGGCTAACCGAAACAAGTGCGGAATTAAAATGACCGGTCTAGCCAAGACTACACCCCTCTATCTATGTTCACTAGCACCTTCCAAAGATACTAATCAAGCAACAAAGGTGTCGGGCTAGCTAGAGCCCACCTAACCAATTCTAGGAGTAAGGTCACACAAACCTATGCCACTGGTACTTTAAGCAACAAGAGAGCTCCTACACATGCTAGTAACCAAAAGCACAAAGCCACCTAATGCTCACTAGCAATGCTCAATAACAAGGCAACCAATGCCAAATTAGAGAGCACAAATACTTAGCTACACAAACTAAGCAAAGTGACTAACAAGGTTACACAAACCAAATTAGCCACGCAAGGGAGCTACTTCTATGCTACACAAGCAAGAAGGTAACTAGTAAGCTACACAAGCTAACTAATTACAAAAGCAACTACACAAGCACAATGTATATAAAAGTAATTACAAGCTTGTGTAACGAGGATGCAAATCAACGGGAGAAACAAGGTTGACACGGTGATTTTTCTCCCGAGGTTCACATGTTTGCCAACACGCTACGTCCTCGTTGTGTCGACCGCTCACTTGGTGGTTCGGTGGCTAATTGGCATCACTCGCCAAGCCCGCACGTCGGGCACCGCAAGAACCTACCCCCAAAAGTGAGGGTAGCTCAATGACACGCTCAACTAGAGTTGCTCTTCGCGGCTCCCGCGGGGCGAGCACAATGCCCCTCACAAAGCTCTTCTCCGGAGCACCGCACAAGCTTCTTGCAGGCTTCGACGGAGACCACCACCAAGCCGTCTAGGAGGTGGCAACCTCCAAGAGTAACAAGCACCATCGCCTTGCAACTCGATCACCTAGTGCCACTCGATGCAATCTCACAATGCAACGCACTAGAATCACACTCACTCACAATCGAATCGTACTCTTGCAAGCACAAGTGAGTTAGAGGGCATCCAAGCACTCCTACACAAGCCACATAGCGTGAGAGTGCTAAGCGAAAGCCCAAGGCCGGCCACCACTTCTATTTATAGCCCCATGGGCTAAACTAGCCGTTACCCCTTCACTGGGCAAGATTCAGGATGACCGGACGTGCAGGTCATAACGACCGGACGCTGAAACCCGGCGTCCGGTCACTAACAGAGAGGTTCCAGCGATGTTTTTCAGCGACCGGACACGTCCGGTCATCACAGACCGGACTCTTCCAGCGTCCGGTCGCTTCTAGACACGCTAAAAGCACTGACCGGATGCTAGGACCGGACGCTGGAACCCAGTGTCCGGTCGTTTTTCGCGCAGCGTCCGGTCACAGACCTTTCGGTGCTAAAACGGCTATAACTCTTAGCTCCGAACTCTGATTTCGATGATCTTGGACATTTTGGAAAGCTTACTCAGAGGGCTACACATCCCACATGCATACTTGATCCAAATCACAATGGATCAAATCAGTATTCCAATCCAAGGACCATCCTATAGTTCGGAGTACACCAAAAAACTTTTTTCTCTTCTCTAAGTTGATTCACAACAACTCTAACTTCTTCTCCTTTGCAAATGTACCAATACCACCAAGTGTACACCACCATGTGTATGTGTGTTAGCTTTTCACAAACATTTTCCAAAGGATTAGCCACTCAACTTGCCACGCCACTCGATCCTAGCAATGATGCAAAGTTAGATCACTCAAGTGGTACTAGATGACCGATATGCAAACAAGTTTGCCCCTCTTGATAGTACGGCCATCTATCCTAAACCCGGTCATCAACTTCTCTACACACCTATGATCGGTGAAATGAAATGCCCTAGGTTATACCTTTGCCTTGCACATTCCATTCCATCTCCTCCAACGTCGATGCAACACATGCACCAACACGATCAATAATGATATAATCGACTTCATATCATCACGTGATCATATTGGTTCATCGATCTTGACTTCACTTGCCCTTCACCGTTGCCATCGTCCATCGGTGCCAAGTCTTGTTCAAGCTTCACCGCCACGCGGTCCATCACTCCAAAGCCTTCGACTTGCCCTTCACGCTTGCAACCAGTCCATCAAGCCAAGTCTTTTCTTGATCTTCTCCACCTTGATCACATGACTCAATGTCATGTCTCATGTGCATTTAAGCTCCTTCATCATCACATGTGTGAGCTTTGCAACATCTCCAAGCCATTTTCACCTTCATGGCATATGTTGCTCACACACATGTATCTGTGGACTAATCACCTGTGTATCTCACATAAACACAATTAGTCCACCTAGGTTGTCACTCAATTACCAAAACCACACAAAGACCTTTCAATCTCTCCCTTTTTGGTAATTGATGGCAACTCTACAAAGATATAGAAATTAAGCTCTTTTGGATTCATGTTGCTTGCCTAAGCAATTTTACCATGTGTAAATGATTTTGGACAAGTACCACAAACCCGAAATGGTAGTATTAGCTCCCCCTACATATGTGCTAGAGTATTTAGTTTGAAGCTTACACATATGCATAAATTGAAATTGTGGGAGAGTAATTACTACAAAATGATGCTAAGGTATATAGAATAAACCTTTGAAGCGTGTACCAATCAGAGTTGCACCTTTAAGTTCATCCTTGGCACCATGGTTAGCTAGATATCACTTGGCAATAAAAACACTAGATACCTTATGAGATCAATATTAAAAGCAAGGTACTAGCATTACTTGTAAAACATACCAAGTGTCTAGCTATCATCCTATGCGTGCTAGTTATTAAATCATCGTTCAAGTTCTACAACTAGCATATACCACACAAGCATGCATATTTGAATTTGAAAACTTATGCAATGCAAGCAAGCACATGAATATGCACATATCAAATGCAATCAATCAAAGTTCATGAGCTTGCTCCCCCTACTTGTGTGCTTCTCTTGTCCAAGAATTTTGATCCATCTCTTTGCTTCAATATTGCTCCCTCTTTGTCCATGTCCAACCTCTATTTCTTTTATATCTCATCTCTCCCATTGTACAATCTCTCCCCCATTCAATCAAGCTTTCATATCTTTGTACAATCTCTCCCCGTTTGTCATCAATTTCTATAAAAGGTGTGCTTCTCATTGATGCAAAGGTATGCATTTGGGGTAGATGGTTGAGGCTTGAATCTTGCATTTTTTATAGACATCACTTGATTGTTGGAATGATACCATTTGTAAATACCACTTGTAGCTTGTACCACTTGTATCTTGTGTAGGGCTTCTTGAGATACCACACATAAGATTTTTGATCTTGTGATCAATTTGTGGGACACCTCTCCCTATGTGATAGCATGGGTCATCCATTTGATACACTTGAGCTCTTATAGGTGAGGGATGCATTCTTCATTTGATGATCACTTAAAGTTGAGGATCACTTATGGAACCATCGTCTTTCATGGTTGATACTATGTATAGATACCACTTGTAGGAAGTGAATACTATTTGAAAGAATCTTCTAGTATGGAACCACTTGTTTGATTTATCAATAAAGACCATTTCTTGAACATTTGCTATCTTCATGAGTACCACTTATAGGATATCACTTGTGAGTTGATCTAGACATTATTTGTAGATTCTTGATAAAATACTTGAGTCTATATACTATTTGAAACAAACTAGATATCCACTTGCATTGTTGTCTTGTGCTTGTACTCTTATCACTATCATGAGCTTCTATGATTGACTTGAACTAAAATGATTTGCCTAAGCTTCCAAGTTTGGTTTGAACCAATAACAAGCTTCTTCACACCTCCTGCAAGGGTTATCTTGCCAATGTTGTATTTGTCACTTGTTAGCAATCCAAATTAAGTCAAGTACTTGGGTTCACTAGCTCATGAACAAATTCATGTACTAACCACTAGATCAAGTAATCATTCAAACAATAGTGGTAGGCTATGAATTTAAACATTTCATTTGTTATGCATGATCCTATGAAGCATGTACTATATGCACTAACCGCATACTAGTAAGGGATGAAATGATCATGCACATTACAATGATACCTTTGCTATGTTGGAGTAGAGGATAGTCATATAGATTCCAATTCATTACTCCAATAGCAATGTGAAGTCCAATTATAAGCTTGGTGAAGACCAATAGATACCATGTTGAATTTTATTCTTCACCCATATGAAATGAATACCACTTATGATCAAGTGCACTTTCTTGTTGTGGTTGACTTGCTTTATCTTTTGATCTTTGCTTGCATAAGAGTATCAATTTGAGAATAGCACTTGAAATATCATGATTAGCTCTCTTTTGGGTGTTGCTTGCTTTTCTTGATCAACCCTTTTGATTGTTTCAACTAAGCATCTCAAATGTTCCTCGGATCACCACTTCTATGTTAGCCTTCCAAGTACCACACTTGGTTTACCTACACATAGGCGGCAAGCCCCTACACTAGGGAGAAGTGACCTTTCTCCAAGAATCATTCTTGATACTCACTTGAAATGACTTGACTGATTGATCCAAGTGATGGACTTAACTTGATGAGTAACCTTGATTTCTTCTTTAAGTCCTTTTCTTGCTTCTTGTTTAAGTTCTTTTCTTTCTACCAAATGATTTCCAATAGTCACTAGAACTTAACCTTCAACTTCATCTTAAGTTTGATCTTGATCTTCCAATTTGAGTACCAAATATATGCAAAGTACATTTCACAATCAAATGGCCTTGTACTCTTTGCTTGTCATGCTTTTAGATCATCTCAAAACCAAACTTAGGTACCTCAAACACTTGTAAACATGTTTCCAACTTGAGGACCTTTCGATCAAAGTGACTCTTGATCAATCGAACATTTGTCACTTTTCTGTCAGATTTTGTACCCTTCAAAGAAATAAGCATATCTCCCAAAGTACAAATCCAAATACCACGAAATTTGGTGGAGATGTTCTTTAATAAGTTGTATAGCAGCTGTAAAAATTTGAGCTTCATTTGACTTCTAGATTGCTGCCATATTTCAATTCTTCCACCACTGCTACATGCTGAAAACTGTTGCACTATAGCTAACAAGAACCACTCCAAAACCAAAGCATTTCTTATCCAATTTTCATGAAATTTCTACAACATCTTATACCATAAGTCTAGAGCATGTACAACAATTTTTAAGCCAATCCAATAAGTTTTCATTACTCAAACATGGCTAAGATCACAGCTAGCTCAGATTCTTAATATAGGACAGATTTCAACAATTGAGCTATACTTCATCAAATATGAATCAAACTTGAAACTAACTTATTTGAATACTTCCATAAGACATATATCCATTCAAACCACTTACTAAATGTCATCTTATGAACTTATCCAACACAAATCAATCCAAACTTGACTACTAATCAATTATCCATTCAATCATCTCATAGCAAGCAACATTGCATATTTATCCAATTCAATCAACTCATATGCACCCAAATGAAATGATCAACAAGAGATATACCTTGGTTAGCTCATGATCATCCAACTAGCAAGCTTCAACTCAATTATTTGCAAGTTATCAAATATATCCAATGAATCACCAACAACTTAAAATTTACACTTGTATGTTGTAGCACATTTGGACTTCATTCAATTTGTCATGGCATTGGGATAATGATCATCACTTAGCAATACTTGGCTCAACTACATGATCAACAAGATGAATATCATTTGAACCAAGCCTCCAATGCTGATGGTACCTACAATCAATCATCCACTTTTTGATGGTACCCAAACAAGTTTGGGTCCTCTCAAGTTAGGAGCAACATACTTAGGCAACGCCTTAGTATGAGTAGTGGGATGCTTTGCAATAGCAACCATAGAGGTACCATTACCATACTTTCTAAGCACATTATTATCAACAATTTAAATAGGCTTAGAAATGTCACCTAGGGGACATGAATGTGCCATGTGTCCCCTTTCCCGGCATGAGTAGCACTTTCTCTTTGCTTGAGCCTTCTCTTCTTTGCTCATGTGGTGCTTCTCATTGCCTTGCCTCTCATGGATTGCTTGAGCCTTCTTCTCAAGCTTGGTAGGACACTTAGAGGCAAAGTGTCCCGTACTTCCACACTTGAAGCATTTAATGCGAGCATAATCTTTCTTCTCATCTTCATTCTTGCTCATCATCTTGGCATCTTGAGTTTGCATTGGATGCCTTGCCTTTCCACCTCTTCTTGTTTTCTTCTTCTTTATCATCAAATCACCACCATCTTCATGGTTGATCTTGATTTGAATTTGGGGTGTCTTCTCTTGCTCAACTTGTGGCTTTGGTTGAGGCTTCACTTGTTGCTTCACCAATTACTTGGTTGGGCACATTGAGGTAAGATGACCCCAAGTGTGGCACTTGAAGCACTTGACATGCCTTAGCCTCTCTTCTTCTTTCATATTCTTGAGCTTCTCAATGTTAGGGCAACCATTTGCAAGGTGTCCCGCTTCATGACACCGGTAGCACATGGTATGAGAGAGCTTTCTTTGTTGTAGCTTCTTCATCTTTCTTTCTCTCTTTCTTTCACCCTTTGCCATCTTCTTCTTCAAGCCAAGGCCACATTTGTCACCATAGTTTCTTTGAGTCTTCAACATATGCTCAAATGTAACTTGAGAGTTGTAGCACCTCTCTAACTTATTGCTCAATTTCTTCACTTCATTTTTGAGCTCATTGTTCTCCTTCAAAAGGTTAGTCTCACAAGACATAGAAGTAGAACAAGCATCTATTTGTGAAGAGCATGGCATATCTAATAAATCATCACAAGAGGTGGATACATGCTTCTTGCCTACATCACAAGGGTTAGCAATAATATATGATTGATCAATTGACTCATGTGATGAACTCTCATTATTTTTAAGTTTCTTGGTAAACATTTTAATGAGAGAAGCATGTTGTTCTAACAATTCATCATGAGATGCAAGTAGTGTCTCATGATTCAATTTAAGCTCATCATGTGAAGATTTATAAGCATCAAGTAAGTCTTTATGTTCTTCACAAGAGTTCTTAAGAAATGAGTTTTCATTTTCTAATTTCAATGTTTTAGCTTTCTCATTTTCTAAAGACATGGTCATGCTAGCAAGTCTACTAACAAGCTCATCATATGAATCAACATGATCACCCACATTATCATTTGATACCATGGTGTCACCTTGTAACATGAGACAATGTGGTGTGGTTGGAGAGCATGTAGTAGCATCTTCATCATGGCTTGAGCATGAACCTTCATTACCATCAAGTGTGCAATGGGTAGCATCATCACTTGCAACACTTGTGGCATCATCATCAACCTTGTCAAGTGAACTTGTAGTTGATCGATCATCATCATCATCACTTGACCATGAGGTGGAGCAATCTTCCACAATCACCAAATTGTGGTTATGCTCAACACACTCATGCGCCTCCTTCTTGGGCTCATCCTCCTTGAATTTGCCATCATCCCAAGTGGAGGAATCACCGAAGGTTTCCTTGATGGACTCCCATATCTCATGAGCGGTTCCCTTGATGTTTACTTGTTTCATCAAATCAAAGCTTAAAGCATCCATTAGAAAACAACAAGTATGTGCATCAAATTCATAGAGAACTCTTTGAGCTTTGGTGAGATTTCTATGGTCCAAGACATGGGTGAGACCACTTGTGACAACCCACTAAAATTTAGGTCCTTTTGCACGAAAATGATCAAGCATGTGATTTTTCCAAAGTGCAAAGTTTGTGCCATAAAAAATGTGTGTCTCACAAACATCTAGCCCACTAGACGCCATCCTCTCGGATCGGTGAAGACCACAAATGAGAGATCGGGCTCTGATACCACTTGTAAGGTCGAGATGGCGGACTAGAGGGGGATGAATAGTCTTTTCTAAAATTAATCACGTCGGCTAACCGAAACAAGTGCGGAATTAAAATGATCAGTCTAGCCAAGACTACACCCCTCTATCTATGTTCACTAGCAACTTCCAAAGATACTAATCAAGCAACAAAGGTGCCGGGCTAGCTAGAGCTCACCTAACCAATTCTAGGAGTAAGGTCACACAAATCTATGCCACTAGTACTTTAAGCAACAAGAAAGCTCCTACACATGCTAGTAAGCAAAAGCACAAAGCCACCTAATGCTCACTAGCAATGCTCAATAACAAGGCAACCCATGCCAAATTAGAGAGCGCAAATACTTAGCTACACAAACTAAGCAAAGTGACTAACAAGGTTACACAAACCAAATTAGCCACGCAAGGGAGCTACTTCTATGCTACACAAGCAAGAAGGTAACTAGTAAGCTACACAAGCTAACTAATTACAAAAGCAACTACACAAGCACAATGTATATGAAAGTAATTACAAGCTTGTGTAACGAGGATGCAAACCAACAGGAGGAACAAGGTTGACACGGTGATTTTTCTCCCGAGGTTCACGTGTTTGGCAACATGCTACGTCCCCGTTGTGTCGACCGCTCACTTGGTGATTTGGTGGCTAATTGGCATCACCTGCCAAGCCCACACGTCGGGCACCGCAAGAACCTACCCCGAAAGTGAGGGTAGCTCAATGACACGCTCAACTAGAGTTACTCTTCATGGCTCCCGCGGGGCGAGCACAATGCCCCTCACAAAGCTCTTCTCCGGAACACCGCACAAGCTTCTTGCGGGCTTCGACGGAGACCACCACCAAGCCGTCTAGGAGGTGGCAACCTCCAAGAGTAACAAGCACCACCGGCTTACAACTCGATCACCTAGTGCCACTCGATGCAATCTCACAATGCAACGCACTAGAATCACACTCACTCGCAATCGATTCGTACTCTTGCAAGCACAAGTGAGTTAGAGGGCATCCAAGCACTCCTACACAAGCCACATAGGCGTGAGGGTGCTAAGCAAAAGCCTAAGGCTGGCCACCACTTCTATTTATAGCCCCATGGGCTAAACTAGCCGTTACCCCTTCATTGGGCAAGATTCGGGATGACCGGACACGCGGGTCATAACGACCGGACGCTGAAACCCGGCGTCCGGTCACTAACAGAGAGGTTCCAGCGACGTTTTTCAGCGACCGGACGCGTCCGGTCATCACAGACCGACTCTCCCAGCGTCCGGTCGCTTCTAGACACGCTAAAAGCACTGACCGGACGCTAGGACCGGACGCTGGAACCCAGCGTCCGGTCGTTTTTCGCGCAGCGTCCGGTCACAGACCTTTCGGCGCTAAAACGGCTATAACTCTTAGCTCTGAACTATGATTTCGATGATCTTGGACATTTTGGAAAGCTTACTCAGAGGGCTACACATCCCACATGCATACTTGATCCAAATCACAATGGATCAAAGCAGTATTCCAATCTAAGGACCATCCTATAGTTTAGAGTACACCAAAAAACCTTTTTCTCTTCTCTAAGTTGATTCACAACAACTCTAACTTCTTCTCCTTTGTAAATGTGCCAACACCATCAAGTGTGCACCACCATGTGTATGTGTGTTAGCTTTTCACAAACATTTTCCAAAGGATTAGCACTCAACTTGCCACGCCACTCGATCCTAGTAATGATGCAAAGTTAGATCACTCAAGTGGTACTAGATGACCGATATGCAAACAAGTTTGCCCCTCTTGATAGTACGGCCATCTATCCTAAACCCAGTCATCAACTTCTCTATACACCTATGACCGGTGAAATGAAATGCCCTAGGTTATACCTTTGCCTTGCGCATTCCATTCCATCTCCTCCAACGTCGATGCAACACATGCACCAACATGATCAACAATGATATGATCCACTTCATATCATCATGTGATCATATTGGTTCATCGATCTTGAGTTCACTTGCCCTTCACTGTTGCCATCGTCCATCGGCGCCAAGTCTTGTTCAAGCTTCACCGCCACGTGGTCCATCACTCCAAAGCCTTCGACTTGCCCTTCACGCTTGCAACCAGTCCATCAAGCCAAGTCTTGTCTTGATCTTCTCCACCTTGATCACATGACTCAATGTCATGTCTCATGTGCATTTAAGCTCCTTCATCATCATATGTGTGAGCTTTGCAACATCTCCAAGCCATTTTCACCTTCATAGCATATGTTGCTCACACACATGTATCTGTGGACTAATCACCTGTGTATCTCATATAAACACAATTAGTCCACGTAGGTTGTCACTCAATTATCAAAACCACACAAGGACCTTTCAACGGCCCGGGAGTAAAGGGGATTTTGGCAGGCCGCGAAAACGCAGCCCACCTTTAGTCCTGGGTGGTTGATCCACACGGGAGTAAAGGTGGGCTGCAGTTTGGCTTCCCGCTAGTTTCAATCTCTATTTGTTTTTTTATATATTTCTTTCTATAAAATGTTAAAGTCTTGTTAATTGCACAGTAATTAAATACAAGGCATAAAATTGTTTTAAAAGAATATGGATTTAGTTTTGCTTTATTGCACACAGAAAAATTGTGTGACCTAAAGTTTTTTGTTTTTTCTTATAAGTATTGAAACATAATGTCATTAATATTTACTATTTCGTTAATGCAAAAATGTAGTGTTTAATTTAAATCATTAAAACTTTTGTTTTTTATTGGAAATTTGTTTTCATATCATTTTAACGTAAATCTTTTCATTTTTCATCACTCATTGTCCAAAAGCGACATGGAAATCCCACCATCAAACACAAATTTAATCTGAACATAGAAAAAAGGAAACACCTAATAAACATCTCTAAATTCACAATTATTACATAATACCTCTAATACACACTATTAAACATCACTATATATATCAAGCGGGCACGGAAGTGAACTTCTTAACGTATATCCCTTGGTTATGATCGCGCCGTAACCATGGAGTGTCCTCATCATTTAGCTGGATGCTTGGGTCTTTGTTCACTATGAAGGGTGGAATTCGATCATCCTTTTCATAATCTTCTGATATGTCTGACTTGTCTTCAATTCCGATAATGTTTCTTTTCCCTGAAAGAACTATGTGACGCTTTGGCTCATTGATTGGGTCATTGTTGTTTTTCCCTCTCTTCGGTTTTGTAGACATGTCCTTGACATAGAACACCTGATTCACATCCTTGGCAAGGATGAACAGTTCATCTTTGTACCCAATATTGTTGAGGTCCACGGTTGTCATTCCATACTGGTTGTCGACTGCTACCCCGCCTCCAGTCGCCTTTACCCATTGGCATTTGAACAAAGGTACCTTAAAAGTAGGTGCATTGTTTAGTTCCCATATCTCCTCTATGCGGTCATAATATATTTGCTTATTTCCATTAGGGTCAGTGGCATCTATGCGGACACCACTGTTTTGGTTGGTGCTCCTTTTATCTTGGGCTACTGTGTAAAATGTATTCCCATTTATCTCGTACCCTTTGTATGTGAGGATATGCCACGATGGCTGCCTAGCCAACAAATACAGTTGCTCATCAATACTCTCATCACCCTAACATTCTTTTCGCAACTAGTCGCTGAAAGTTTCCATGTGCTGATGCGTAATCCAAGCTTCAGACTTCCCTAGAAACTCAGATCGGAGCAACTCTTTATATGTCTCGATATACGGATCCACCAAGGAGGAGTTTTGTAGAACTGTGTAGTGTGCTTTATTAAAATAATTGTCCTACGTACCAATATATGTTTTCTTCCTTAGTGTCCCCTTTCCACTTAGTCTCCCCTCGTGTCGCGATTCAGGAACACCAATCGGGTCAAGGTCGGGAATAAAGTCAACACAAAACTCAATGACCTCCTCTGTTCCATAGCCCTTGGCGATGCTTCCTTCTGACCGAGCATGGTTGTGAACATATTTCTTTAGGACTCCCATGAACCTCTCAAAGGGGAACATGTTATGCAGGAACACAGGACCGAGAATGCTAATCTCCTTGACCAGGTGAACTAGGAGGTGTGTCATGATATTAAAGAAGGAAGGAGGGAACACCAACTCAAAACTAACAAGACATTGAACCATATTATTTTGTAGTTTAGCTAGATCCATTGGATCGATTGCCTTTTGAGAAATTGCATTGAGGAATGCACATAGCTTCACGGTGGCTAGACGTACATTTGGAGGTAGAATTCCTCTTAATGCAACTGGAAGCAATTGCGTCATGAGCACATGGCAGTCATGGGACTTTAAGTTTAGGAATTTCTTCTCTGACACATTTATTATACCCTTTATATTCGAGGAGAATCCAGATGGTACCTTGATGCTTGCTAGGCATTCAAACATGCTTTCCTTTTCTTCTTTGCTAAGAGTGTAGCTGGCAGGACTTAAGTAATGGTGTCCATCATCTGTCTTCTCTAGATGCAGGTTGTCTCATTCTTTCAAACACCGCAGGTCCTGTCGTGCTTCAAGTGTGTCCTTAGGCTTCCCATACATACCCATGAAGCCTAGCAGGTTCACACAAAGATTCTTCATCATGTGCATCACGTTGATCGCGCTACGAACCTCTAGGACTTGCCAATAGGGTAGCTCCCAAAATATAGACTTCTTCTTCCACATGGGTGCATGACCATCGGCGTCGTTCGGAACAGGTTCGCTACCATGTGCCTTTCTAAATACTACTTTCACATCCTTGACCATATTGAGTACATCCTCACCAGTCTGGTTGCTCGATTTGGTCTGGTGGTCTGCCTTACCTTTAAAATGCTTGCCTTTCTTTCTTAGAGGGTGATTCGCAGGAAGAAATTGACGATGGCCAAGGTACACGACCTTTTGATATTTTTTCAAGAATATACCTTTAATGTCATCAAAATAGTGCGTGCATGCATTATATCCCTTGTTTGATTGTCCTGAAAGATTACTTAGAGCAGGCCAATCATTGATTGTTACGAACAACAATGCTCGCAGGTCAACGTGCTCCTGTTTGTGCTCATGCCACACACGTACACCTGGTTTGTTCTATAAAAGTAGAAGTTCTTCAACTAGTGGCCTCAGGTACACACTGATGTCGTTGCCATGTTGCCTTGGGCCTTGGATGAGCACTGGCATCATAATAAAGTTACGCTTCATGCATAACCAGGGAGGAAGGTTGTAGATACATAGAGTAATAGGCCAAGTGCTATGACTACTGCTCTGCTCCCCGAAAGGATTCATACCATCTGTACTTAAAGCAAACCTTAAGTTTCTTGCGTCATTTGTAAACTCCGGGAATTCTTTATCGATTGCTCTCCACTGGGACCCATCAGCAGAGTGTCTCAACATATTATCTACCTTATGGTCTTCTTTGTGCCATCGCAACAACTTTGCATGGTCTTTATTTCTGAACAGACGTTTCAAGCGTGGTATTATAGGAGCATACCATATAATCTTGGCAGGGATTTTCTTCGTGGGACGTTCGTCCTCAACATCACCAGGGTCATCTCGCCTGATCTTATACCATGATGCATGACATACCGGGCATGCATCTAACTTCTCGTACTCCTTGCCACGGTAGAGGATGTAGTCATTAGGACATGCATGTATCTTCTAGATTTCTAATCCCAAAGGGCAGACTACCTGTTTTGCTTCGTACGTAGTGGCGGGCAATTCGTTATCCTTCGGAAGCATCTTCTTTTGGATTTTTAGTAACTCCCCAAATCTCTTGTTAGATACACCATTCTTTGCCTTCCATTGCAGCAATTCCAGTGTGGTACCCAACTTTTTCTGCCCCGCATCATAAGTTGGGTATAGCAATTTCTTGTGATCCTCTAGCATGCGCTCGAACTTGATCTTCTTCTTTTCACTTTCGCATTCTCTTTGTGCGTCACGAATGGCCTGACCAAGATCATCAGCGGGCTCATTTTCTGCCCCTACCTCTTCTTCAGCTACCCCCATTGCAGTATCATTGAAGACACCATATTCAGCAATAATGTCATCATCGTCCCATTGTTCTTCTTCACCTTCTTCCATTACAACCCCGGTTTCTCTGTGCTTCGTCCAACAAATATAGTTTGGCATGAAACCCGACTTCAACAAGTGTGAATGAAGACTTCTTGAGCTAGCATATTCCTTCAAATTCTTACATATGGCACATGGGCAGCACATGAAACCATCGCGTTTGTTTGCCTCGGCCACACGTAAGAAAGAATGCACGCCCTCAATGAACTCTTGGGAGCGGCGATCAGCATTGTACATCCAATGCTGACTCATCTGCATTACATGACATACATACCATATTAAAACCTAGAACATAATTAGTTAATTATACAACATGCATGCCACCACACAAGGTATTAATTTATGAAAGTCTCGCTATAATATAGACAATCCCAACTACCACAAAAAAACTAAAGCTAAATTGCACTTCAGCAGCATAAGGATTTCGCGACCAATCCCAACTAAAACAGACAGATCATGCGTTTGTTCAACATCTATGGGCTTCTTCCGCAGGATCACTGCCTCATCAATCGTCGTAGCCGCTTGTGCAAGAGAGTTTTGCACGTGTTCAACATACTCTTCCTTCCAGTACCAACCTGAACATCCAGTGCCATCCCACTAAAATTAAAACAAAAAATTAGAACTCTAATCACAATCATCATGAAAATAAGTATAAATTAACCATAATCATCAAATGCGATAAAATAACTCACATTGTGATCCGGACACTTGTAGAAGATACGGCCCATGTTGAGACACTCCTTCCTCACCCGGTACTCCATCACGATCTTCTCCTCACACTTGCCGCATGCAATGAGAGGGAGGTCCAGCCTCAGTCGCTTTGGAACTCGATGAGGGGCCGAGGACCCGAAAGCAGTTGCCATCTACTCTCTATACTCATTTTTAATATAATATAAATTTCTCATTTTATAAACAAATAAAATTAAAAAAACTCTAAAATTCTCTATATCTCTAAACCATGAAGTGTGCTATGCATGCTAGAAATGAAAGCTGAATACTAGTTTTGAATAACTACTTTAACCTTCTTTCATCCAAATATGCTAACTTTAAAGTGATTTTGAGCTTAAATGGTTTATAAATAAAAAAATCCACCATAAAAAACCACATATATCTAGTCCACAAAATGAGATATGCTACTGATGAAACATGAGAGTATAAAGTTGGTAACCTTTAAAACCGAAGAATCAATGGAGGAGTCGAAGAAATCTTGTGATTACCGACGATGAGGAAAGAAGAGAGGCCGGCGATGAAGCAAGAACACTGAGCTCGAAGTGGCTCGGGCTCGGAGAGGAAGAAGGGATATATAGGAGGAGACCTTTAGTTCCGGTTGGAGACAGAAACCGGGACTAAAGGTCCCTTTTTAGTTCCGGACGAAGCCTCCAGCCGGGAGTAGACTTTTACTCCCGATTGAAGGTACAAACCGGGAGTAAAAGTTAACCTTTAGTCCCGGTTGGTAGCTCCAACCGGGACTAAAGGTCCCCTGCAGCAAAAACCTGCCGCAGTAGCCGTTCGGCAGGGACCTTTAGTCCCGATTAAAGCTACCAACCGGGACTAAATGTTTCTCTAGTCTCGGACGTGAAAAACATCAGGACTAAAGTCAAATTTCGAAGTGGATCAAAGATCGTTTCCCTACTAGTGCTTGGTTGTCTGCACTAGCAATAGCAACACGTACTTCCGGCTGGCCAAGTTGCCAGTCAGTCAGGGGCCAACATGTTGAGGTCTGCAAGAATCACAACCATAATGCATAGCAAACTCCCTTCGGCATCATTTCCTATCTATCATGGATTCACACCGTGATTAGAGAGACGTAGTGTCATGCGAATGCAGGCACATGCAGCCCAACCAGTCGACAGCATATATTTGTTTCTGCAAGAACACTGCATGATTCGCCGTGACATGCCTGCCAGGCGCCTATCACGCGAAGTGACTCATGCGATGCGAATGCAGGCACATGCAGCAGCCGCACCTGATGCACACGCACCTGATCTGATGATGTGCGTCAGTGCTTGCGAGGTCAGCGAATCGAAGCTGCGAGACACAGATAAACTAGCTGTGCTCCTCTTTTTCTTTTTTTTAATCAATAGTATCAATATAATCACGTCAGCTTTATTTACGCCGTTTTTCGTTGAAAAATAAAAGAGACGAACAGAACGAATGCTCCGTCCGAACATTCATGCTGTTTCTCGTGGGCGAAATGGCAAATGGCGTCGTGGTTGGCGACACCTCATCACCAATCAACGCGGCACGACCCTTTGCGCTGGCCAATCAGGACCAGAGCTTTCTGGAGGTCAATGAACACGAAGGCCAGTCTCAGCGGGAGTTTCATAAGAGTTTTATTTGTATTTAATAACTTGCCACATATACATTTTTGATGGCATATGATAATATTTTAATGAAGAGAGAGAAGAAATGAGTTCTACGTGGATGCAACTCTCTTGGCACGATTACTAACTCTCTTTGGGTCTTAGAATTTAATGTCTATAAAACTATGGAATGAAACTTTACATTGAGAGTGGATGTTTCATAAGTTTCATTTCATTCTATATGACATGACAATCTTAGAAACGATGCAAGCCTAAGAGAAACGCATCGGCATCGATCCCGTAGGAAGGCAGAGAGGAGGAGCTAGCTAAGCTAGGTTTCAGATTCCCATGCAAATGCAATGCAGGAGTCAGGAGCCCAGGGCAGGACCAGGAGGAGATCGACGACGAATTGAAGGCGATCGACGAATTGATATGCAAATCCTCGCAGGAGCGCACCATGGACCAGGCCCGCCGACGGAGGACTCATCAGCAAGCACTAGCAGATTTCGGTTGATTGCCCGGCCGGTCTGGTCTGGTCTTGCCCAGAAAGACGCCACTCTTTGCCCCCAGCGACCAAACTGCTCAGCCTCTTTGGTTAGATGCCTACTTAAAGCTGGATCAGAAAAAAGAAGAACGAGAGATATGCATGCTTTTCGTTTGCTTGCTTTGCGCAGATGGACTCCTCTGCGGTGCATCTGGGCCTGCACGTCTGCAACACTGGAAAGGTTGGGGTTGTTTCTTTTTTCTTTTATTTTGAATTTGAAAGGTTTGGGCTGTTAATAATTGTGTTCTGTGGATACGTACAAACAAAAGACAACAATGGTTTGTTCTATGTTTCTTGGTCTGGAAGAAACTAGCACGTACACGATATTTTTTTTTGCCCACTAAAAAAATTAATACTAGATTTCTTTTTTCAAGTCTTTGTTTTGCTGCTTAACTTTTGCACTAGCTACACCTAAGCTTATTAGTGATGTTTTAGTATTTCAGACACCAGACATTTGTTTACACTACTAGTACTCTGGCCCTAAGCTTTTGGACTAACTTTTATACACTTGTAGTTATTATAGGAATGGAAGTAATTGGGCAAACATTTCTGAACTTTTTCATCTACACTTATCCATCTTCCCCTCAACCTCCTGCGGCTCGTGTTATCACTTTCTTTTTCTTCCTTGTAATCAGCAACTTTGCATTCGAGATACATGCACAACAATTGCTTCTTTTGGGTTGCGTTATGCCTTAAGTAACCTACAGTAGCTATATATTTTGCTCTCCATCTTTGGGAAGGAAGAGTTGGGCAAACTACTCTCTCTCTCTCTCTCTCTTCCACCTTTGTTAGTAATAGGAATAGGCGGCGACAGGTGTGCAAAAGGAGTGACCTCAAGGATGAACCGAAGTTTGTACACTCACATTTAGAGCTGAAAACGGGACGACATGCATGTATCAACCATCCACCTGTCCGAAAGGTAATTTTCAGATGCTGGATATAGCACGGATACTTATGTTGGATATCCACAGATATTTGTTACATACCCGGGACTTCTTCTTCTTCTTTTTTGCGAAAACATACCCGGGACTTTGGTGGCGGAGGCTGCGTTCCCTCTACGACGGTGAACAGCGCTCGGGATTGGACTCCTTGTTCGCATTGGTTTCTTGGCAAATTTGGAAGGAACGCAACGCCAGATGCTGATCGCTGGATCGAAGCCGGTGCAAGCGGGCTGGGTGCCTTGGCACGGGTGTAGACTTGAAGGGTTCAGCCGGAATCCTAGGTCAATGTAGCCCCGAACCCTAAGTGTCATACTAACGGCCAGCAATCGGCATTCTTGTAATATATACATTCTCTCTTCTCAATACAATACAATGACACGTAACACTTGTGTGTATTAGAGAAAAAAAAATACATACCCAGGATTTTAATCATCATATCCAGATAGTCAATCCAAAATTTTATTTCATAGTTGCTTTTCTTCGAAACGTAGCACAAATGCAAATGCTCACATACACCTACATGTATTCACCCTATGAACACGCGCGCACACACACTTACCTCTATGAACATCTCTAAAAAACTGGTTGGACTAACAGATCTCAAGATTGATGAAATCACTATATGTTCCTCGTTGTCGACGGGCACATCACCTACAATTGAAAGAATAACTTCATATTTACAGTGTGGAATGAAATTAAAATTTGACCTTCATTAAAACCATCAATAGATTCAAAATAAGCAAAGAATATGCAAATTTACAATTCTAACTTCATAAATATTTACAATTCACAAAATAAATGGTCTGTAATATCATAAAAATATAAATTCTTATATTATTACATTGTAAAAAATTGGGATTTAAGAGAAAAATGTAGGGATTGACTGACACATAACTAAAGCTTATAAATTATAGTTTTGAAAACATTTCATTTTAATAGTTTTACAAGTTTAACTTTGTTTAAAACAACAAACTGTTAGACTAATCAGCTTATTGCCATATCTTTGCATTTTCACGCAAAATATTTATGACCGACACTATTTTGCGTCTCTCATCCCACTCGCATTATTCAAATCTACATTCTACATGCACGATTCTATCGTCGGACAGTACCAAGCAAGTTGAGGCAGTGCGACAAACATATACTCTCAATGGTAAACACCTTTTGTGTGTCCTGCAGTGCATTGCTTGATAGATTGACACTAATACGACCCTTGCACCTCCAATAATGTTGCCGGCACAGGAAACACTAGGCAATCAACGCCGACAGGGACAGCTTCGTTCCTCCCAGCTGCTTTACCCAGTGCCGAGGGCAGTAGATCAGTGGATGGTCGATTAATTAATTATATATGCACACAAAGTATTCCTCGAATATTAAATCACATAGAATCTTGTACTGCAATGGAATATAATGGACTTTGGGTGCACGAGTGATACAGCCGTCTCCATCGAGCTCAAGATGCACAAGATGATGGATCTTAGCTTAGATGTATATCACTAGTAAAAATGAGAATACCTCTGAGGGTGCAATTACCGACAGAAAAAAATAGAAATTATCGATAAAAGATCGACACCGTACATTAGAAAAATCTTGGTTTCCGGCGGTGTATGGTATATGGTAGTAGGGTACCTGTTAGAGTGTTCGTACATATATATACAGGGTAGATACATTGCTACATGTCAGTCTCAAAGGCCGTCTCATACAATGTCACGTAGGATTTGTGATGACACGGAGGTGAGAGAAAAGGGTGGCTGTTTTATGAAGCAACTACCTCATTAGCAAAAGTTTAGGACTATGACACAACTATTTCACTATATGATTTAATGTTATCATGCAACTCATAAACTTTTCTTTATTGATTGCACAAATTAAGGATAAATAATTAAATTATTGTAAGCTAGCTTTAAAGACAACTTGTACTAAAGAGTTCATACCAAATATTGTTAATATATAACTAAATTCAATATTAGTAATTTGTTTTCTACACAAACTATAAAGAAGAATATTATGTAAATAAAGAATCCACATAAAAAAACAAGTGGTAAATAGCTACTAGAATAAATATGGAGAGAATAGTATTCATATTTCTATTTACATTTTGATAGAAAGGAAAATATTTAAACAAAGAAACCATGCATATAATTTAATTAATAGAAAAATCCAAACAAAAAGGCATCACGTTTGTTGAGGCGGTGAAGAAATACCATGTTATGGGGAAGTAATAGGCCGTTGATTTTAATGATCATCCAACGGTCTAAATTTAATAAAAGTGTCCACATAAAAAACAGTTAATATATAGCTAAACTCAAATTAAAAGATACATAAATTAGTGATTTCGTTTATATACGAATTAGGAAGCAAAATTCATAAATAAAGAGTCCGATCAAACACAATTAATAAACAACTAAATCTAAACTAAGAATAATGAAATATATCAGTAAAATTCCTTTTGTACTAGAAAGCAAAATATCTAAAAATCCATGAAGATAATTTAGTTAATAGCAAAATTGGATTTAAATCAGGAAAAACATTATCTTGGATGTCATGTGGATTAGGAGGCAAAATATCTAAACAAAGAGTACATAAAAATATGATTGATAATAAATAGCTAATTTGCTATGTAATTCTCAAAGAAAAAGCTAATTGAAATTTAGTTAATGTCAAAATATTTTACTAGATTCGAAATCAAAATATCTAAATAAAGAGGCAATTTAAAATGAATCAAGAAAAAAAATAAAGCTGATGCCGATTGGTCGTCTAGATTAGAAGATCAAATACTTGTCCTATAGATTAGAAGAACACTAGGTGGTTGGCGGCAACCATCAACCAAGTGCACACCTCCAGATTGATAACATGATTGTTGTGCCATCAAGTAAAGACGGAAAGTAACATTGGTAGGTGCAACGCTTCGATGGGGCAATCACAAAAACAAAAAAAAAAGAGAGAGAAGAAGGTGCAACTCTTTGATAGCAAATTTAAAGGCACCACTACTCAAAAGGATTTTAGGAGACAAATCTTTTGATTAACAGAGACGTGTATATCTAAGGATCTCCACCGTAAAATGTCAGATGACCTCCAGGCAAACGTTCATCTCTGTTAATCATTTACAAAGGTTCGCTCATTGATTTACAAAGACGATCACCTTAGGACAGCCTCTTTAAATTGATTAACAGAGGAAAATTGGTATTAACGTTCTAAGGTCCGCCTCTAGAGTTCGATCAACAGATGTGGACATTTTTAAGACGATTGCCTCTAGAAATAGTTGAATCAAAATATAACTCATAACTTTTCTACATAAAATTGGAGGAAGATAAATTTATATTAAAATTGTAGCTCTTGACGCGATGTACAACTTTGTAGTTGAGAAGATTTTGATTTGAAACTGTTTAAAGTCCAAAAATATTGTTTTAAACTCACGGAGTTTGAAATTTAAAATTTTGATGTTGACATCGCCTATACCAAAGTTATAGTGCTTAATACAATCTACAACTTTGTAGTTGAACATTTTTAAATTTGAAGTTGTTTAGAGTTCCAAACCCTAACCTCTTCATACCGAAACACATGTCATTTATCACTACTACAGAAATTAACTGTAGGGGCGGCTCTAGAGCCTCTGTAGGGGCGACTGCGCCAGCCGCCCTTCCCAGGGTGTTCCTACAGAGGGTGCCTCTGTAGGGGCGGTTTCCTGACCGCCCCTGCAGTGCCCTCTGTAGGGGCGGCTGGTGTTTTCAGCCGCCCCTGTAGCGGACTTCTGTAAGGGCGGCCCCTGCTGTGTGTATTTGTAAGGGCGGTTCAATCAAGAACCGCCCCTACAGTGGATTTTTCAGCAAAAAAATAAATAATTCAAATTCAAATCTGACCACATATATATATTTAATTCAAATTCATATACATGAAGTAGTATCAAAATCCATTACATGTCCCTCTAACATACTGGAAGTAAACCTACTTGCTACTTGAACTAAGAAGATAAGAAGCAACAGGCATGTAACTAATAATCTTCTAGAAGGGAAGGAAACTAACTTCAAGACAATGCTTCCTATGAATAGTCTGCACATACTTCTCAGTTCACAGATGACAAGTCATTATACCTACATAAAGAAAATACATACAAGTGGTTAGATTATGATCTTTATTGATTGAAAATGTATCATTATTTCATTCACTCAACTTGTAAAATTACAAGTTCAGATCAGCTGACAAAGATAAATAGCAACAGAAGCACTTGGCACTTGAACTGTAAACTCATGAAGATGGAGACCTCTATTGACAGGGTGATGGTAACTAATAAATCGGACAACCTAAAGTGCATGCGATTGTCCTAGCGGAGTCCCTCCCAGACGAGCTCTCTTTGGTTTGAGCCTGTCAAAATCGGACAAGCTAGTTTCTGTGACCGTGCATACATGCCGGTACTCGCGGAGACGTTACAACACGCGCCTCTGCGAGTTGCACCTAATGACCTAAACATGCTTGTGTGATGGGGGTATTTTAGCGTGAAGACCTCGTCTATTCACGTGTTAACATCACATACGCAAATATAGAGACGTGAACTTTCGATCGTCTGCGATGGGGAACACGTAATTATCTTTTCTTTTTTGAGCTAGCTAGTGGAGAGCACCCGATGGCTGTGCTGCGGAAAATGGCCTTGGAACAGTCAAGAGTGTAGGGGTATGCTGCAACCTGCAACTGCGTTGGTGACGTCGCGCGGGCCATGCATGCATGGGACGACGTTGACCTGACGTGTGCCGCGCGCTCGCGCATGCCTATAAAATCCGCAGCCCAGCGAGCTGTCTTCCTCGCCGTGGAGTAGAGGAGCACAAGTGAGCTAGCTCTAGCTACGAGGCCACTGCTGCCTCCGTCCTCATCCACGCACGTCGTGCTAGTACTAGCTAGCAGTAATCATCAGCAGCCATGGGCGTGGGGAAGCTGATGAACGACGTGAAGCCGTACCTGGCGATGGTGCTGCTGCAGGTGGGGTTCTCCGGGATGTACATCGTCTCCGTCGCCTCCCTCAAGCGCGGCATGAACCACTTCGTCCTCGTCGTCTACCGCAACCTCGTCGCCACCATCGTCATGGCCCCCTTCGCCCTCATCTTCGAGAGGTACCACTACTAGTAATCATGGTGCATGCATAACCGTAGGTTCTTTAATTAGTTTCTCGTAATGTCGTCGTACGTGTTGCTAATTTATAGATGTTGATGTTGTTTCATTAATTGCAGGGGAGTGAGGCCCAAGATGACGCCGCTCATCTTCCTCAAGATCATGGGGCTTGCCGTGCTCGAGTATGTGCCCTGGTCGCCATGCTTGCAACCTGCAGTGAACAGTGCAGAGGAAAATCTGCTGTTCTGCTAACGTGCATTATATTCATGCGTTTCAGGCCTGTGCTGGACCAGAACATGTACTACATCGGTGCGAAGCTGACCTCGGCCACCTTCGCCTCGGCCCTCGTCAACATCCTCCCCGCCATCACGTTCCTGATAGCCCTCGTCATGAGGATGGAGAAGCTGAGGCTCCGGAGCCTCCACAGCCAGGCCAAGGTCGTCGGCACAGTCTGCACCGTCGCCGGCGCCGTGCTGATGATCCTCTACCACGGCCAGGTGGTGCCGTTCCCGTGGTCCGCGGGCCACCACCACGCCGCCGCGGCGGTGGAGAACCAGAGCAGCGCCTCCTGGCTCAACGGCACCGTCATGATTATTGGCAGCTGCCTTTGCTGGTCCGGCTTCTTCATCCTCCAGGTACGAGCAATCGAGCACGACACGGCCGGCCCCGCGCACGCACGCCGTCGTGGCGCGCCGCGCGCGCACTGACGCCATGATGCATTGCGTAATTAAGGATCAGGTGCTAACAGCATCCCTGCGAATGTGATTGCGTTCCGTGTAGTCGAACACGCTGCAGAGCTACCCTGCGGAGCTGACGCTGGCGACGCTGATCTGCTTCCTGGGCTCCGTGCTGACCGGCGGTGTGGCGCTGGTGGCGGAGCGCCACGACATGAGCGCCTGGGTCATCGGCTTCGACACCCGCCTCTTCACCGCCGTCTACTCCGTAATCAATCAATCCTTACCTGACTAAACTAGCTGCTGTCCAGTGATCTTTTCTTTCGTCACAGTAACGACGACGATTCCACGACGAGCTAGCTAGCTAAACTAACCTGCTAATCTGCTGGGGGCGTTCCAGGGGATCGTGTGCTCCGGCGTGGCCTTCTACGTGCAGGGGATCGTGACGCAGGCGCGCGGCCCGGTGTTCGTGACGGCGTTCCAGCCCCTGTGCATGATCATCACCACCGTCCTGGGCTCCACCATACTCAAAGAGGAGACCACCCTCGGAAGGTAATCTATTTGGAGGCCTTGAGTGGATGCGTATGTATTCATCTCAATCCACATGTGTTGAATTGAATTGGAGTGGAATTAAACTAAGTTTCATTCTAATTCACTCCAACACATGTAGATTGAAGTGAATACACATGCATCCTGATGCGAGTTTACTTACAAGCAGCTACGAGTAGCTGAGGTTCACTGATCGATCGATAGATCGAGTGACTTCACTTGTCAAGCACTTGCCGATTGATTAATTAACTAACTCCTTTCTTTCCCGCCCTTGTGGTTACAGCGTGATTGGCGCGGTGATCATAGTGGTGGGGCTCTACTGCCTCATCTGGGGCAAGAGCAAGGACCACCTCGGCAACGGCAAGCCCGGCGCCGCGGCCGTCGCCAGCGAGCTGCCCCTGACCTCGGCTCCCACGGCCAACGGTAACAACGGTTACGGCAAGCACGCCGCGCTCGGCGGCGGCCACCATGTCGCAGGCGTCGAGACACCGCCGCCGTATGTGCCCAAGTGCGTTCACTGACGACTCGATCGGAGCTCCATGATGCATGACTACTCCTTCGGACTGTACACCGCACACTAGTAGTGCATTGCCACTTTGCCAGTGGCTGTAAGCCTGTATGATCCTAAAGGAACCCTGGGTTGCTCTGCTCTCGTAGAGGCGCGACCAATGCCGATTGTTGCGTTAACGACTTTAATTTTGATTTGATGTAGCTCTCGTCGTTGCTCTGCTCTGCTGTGCCACCACCACTAATACTACAATCTTTGTTTATTTTGTGCGAGAAGAAGAGAATTATTCGAGTCTGCAGTACACTGCATGCATTTGATTCTCATCAGTGACCAGCTGTCCAGTTAATGCGTTCCATCGCCGCCCCGTTCCATCGAGAATCCGATCGTATATCCAAAGCGGGCGCTGCCGCCGCTTCGAATCTGCAACGTAGTACAGCCGTCACCATCAGTCCATCCAGTGGCGGAGCCACCGCCCGGCCACCCTGGGCGGCCGGCCGGCCTCCTGGGCAAACTTCAAAAGAAAATTTTCTATATATCAAAGAAAAATATTATAATTTGCTAGATAAATATTTTTGCACAATAAGAATCGCCCATACTCCGAAAAACTTCTGGCTCGGCCACTGACTCCATCAGCTTTGCTTCCGCCTTCTGAACGCTACGCGCATAATTCATGGCTTTATGGCTTAGTGCCTGATGACACTGATCGGACAATCCGGCCTGCTTCAACCCGGCGTTTGCGGTTTGCCTCTCGCTCCTGTACTCCTGTGCAGGACAAATACAATCCCAGTTGGTCTCTGTCTCTAATAATAGAAACTTTCGTGTAATAATAAATATATAGGCTGAATGGAAGGAAGTAGCATGTGCTAATCGGTGAACAGGGGTCTGGAGCAAAAGGCGGAGACGGATATAGTGTTCAAGGAGCAGGTCCTGGGTTTGACTCCGTGAAAACAAATTTTAGGCTGTGGATAAAGTCCCACGATCACAGCACAGGTCGAAAGGTCCAGTGTGGTTTTGGTCCACGACTCCACGGCTCATGAATTCGTTGGTTTTGCTTAGCATAACGAGATTACATTGTTTAATCTGAAATAGCCCTAAACAAATATTTGTCGGTGCAGAAAGTGACCAACACATAAATATTTATAGTTTTGCCGTGCATTATGATCGGATATGGTCTATCACTCAATGACACAGGGTTTATACTGGTTCAGGCAACGTGCCCTACGTTCAGTTTGAATCGGTCGATGACTTTATTCCTGAGCCAAGGTCTGGTGTCGAGGTCTCGTAAGTCGAGTTTTTTTATATATAATTGGGGGGGGGGGGAGGACGAGGTGCAGGAAGCTTTCTGACCTGTGATTTTTGATGCAACAAGGTTGCATCTCTCTTCCGGACTGGTGGCAGGAAAAGCAGGGATGCATACTGTTCAGAAAGCACTCCAAAAATATCTCAAAAGTTAGCTAGCTTAAGGCAAATTCTATTTCAAGGACATTCAAATAGTGTGTGGTTTTGGTCCACGACTCCATGGCTCAGGAATTCGTTGGTTTTGCTTAGCATAACGAGATTACATTGTTTAATCTGAAATAGCCCTAAATAAATATTTGTCGGTGCAGAAAGTGGCAAACACGTAAATATTTATAGTTTTGCCATGCATTGTGATCGGATATGGCCTAGCACTCAATGACACAGGGTTTATACTGGTTCAGGCAACGTGCCCTACGTCTAGTTTGAATCGGTCGGTGACTTTATTCCTGAGCCAAGGTGCTCGAAGTTTGCTGTGGGATTACAAACGGAAGGGCCGAGAGTGACGGGAGCTCCGCTGTGCGCTAAGTGTTTGAGCGTGTGCTCGAGGGTTAAACCTAGTGATTCTACAGTTGTGTGTGGGTGAACTTGGGGATCTGAGGGATCTGAGGGCTCTCCATGTTGAGAGAGAGCACATCCCCTTTTATAGATGAAGGGGACGGTCTTACAAGCGAGAGAGAGAGTACGTATGCTACTAAGTCTTGTTGCTCACGTCGTCGGATATAAGATGAAGGTAGGCGCCCATAACATTGTTGTTGTCAGACGCATGTGGGAGATTTTACTGCATTTACCATGACGACGCCCACAACACTGTTGATGCCTAGAGGCACGTGGGGGGAGCCTTACTGCGTTTGTCTGGTATGGGAGTTGATGGCGCCCACAACACTGTAGGGCAAACATCGACGCCCATAATACTGTTTGGGCTCTGGCATGCTTGGAAGGTTGCAGGGCACCCTTCTGACATGTCCTGTAGGTTACGGTCCTGCAGGTATGCAGGGTACGGTCCACGGTATTACGGTTGACTTGAGTACCCTATCCTACTTGCTCCGTCCGTTTTCTGGTCCTTACCGAGCGGGCGTTCCCAGTCGGCTCCGACTACGCCAGTCGAAGAAGAGCTGTAAGCAGGGGTTCGGTGCATCCCCGGTCGGAAACGCGGGTCGGAGTTGGAAGTGGTGTTTGGCCAGGCCTTTCGGTCGGAGAGGCGGGCCAGAGTCGGAAGTGAGCGTTGTTCCTCCTTGGCCAGGCCTTCCGGTCGGAGAGGCGAGCCAGAGTCGGAAGTGAGCGTTGTTCCTCATTAGTGAGGCCTTCCGGTCGGAGATTGGATCGCCCTTCTGACCTGTCGTTTAGGTATTTGGATCGGCCTAGGAGTTGTGTGTCGTTCGCAACACCGTCTGTTAGGCTGAGCCTTTGCTAGGAAGCCGGTCCATGAGGGACCCCAAGTTTATGAACCCAACAGGAGCCCTCGAGCCCCCGGGCGATTCGGGTAGAATCGTCTGGGTTTTTTTGTCTTGACGGCGGATGCGCGCGAGCGCACCCGCGGGTGTTGCCCCCGGGCGATTCGGGTAGAATCGTCTGGGGGGTTCATGTTGCTAGCGGGGAGATTTTTTGTTTTGTCAGCGGGCGCACCCGTGGGTGTAGCCCCCAAACCCCGGGCGATTCGGGCAGAATCGCCTGGGGGGTTTTGTCAGCGGGCGTGAGTGTGTGCTCTTTGGTGGGCGTAGCCTCCCTTTTTTAGTTCCTGAACCATCATTTTCACAAGCATGGTCCCAGGTGTTTTGGTCGCGTGCGAGGGACTGGGCGAGACAGAGTTTTGTCTATCGGGGCGTCGGTCGTGCCGAGGGTTCGGGCGAATCGGAGTCGTGGATACGGGGATCGGGCGAGTCAGAGTCGCTAACCAAGGCGTCGGGCGCACCGGGGGATCAGATGAGACGGACTCGTGGATCTAGGCGTCGGGCGCGCCGTGGGATCAAGCGAGTGAAAGTCACGGATCCAGACATCGGGTGCGTCAGGCGTTTGGGCGTCTTGAGCCCTTGAGCCCCGTTGGGCTTGGTAGGGGTCAGTTGAGTTTTGTGCGTTACCCTGTCCGTGATTTCTCACAATCGGAGGGACTGAGCTAACGTCGCTTGCCTCGATGGCTCGAGTGACGCGCTCGGTGAGCTCGCTAATAGGCACGTTCGAGTGAAGTCCGGGTCCATCGTTCGTGACGGGGTCGCGATTTCTCACAACCCGGTAGATGCCTGGGTCATTCTAGAGACCGACCTGGGTGGCCCGCTGGCGTCTCCTCGATGGAGATTCTATGGGTATGGCTAGAGGTTAGGATCGAATGAGAAGGTTGAGATGACCTTGTCTGCTTCGGGGCAGACTAGGCGAGGGCCACTCAGGGCTCATCTATGTTTTCTCCTCTAGCTCTATTCGATGTGAGGTGGCCTCGAGCCCTTCGTGGGCTGGCCTTCAAACCCTGGCCGATCGTTGCTCTTGTTGAATGAGGCAACTGGCGCTTCATGATGCAACACGGAGCGTTGTGATGCGTTTACCTACATATGCAATGCTCCGGATGTATGGAGTGAACGAATGCGTTGTACAAATGTATGAATGATAGCAGTTGAATGATCATATAAAGAAATAGTGGGGGTCGGTAATGTTACCTTGATGACTCAAGTGACGGGGTTTGAGGAGCTCCAATTGGAAATGTCTGACCGGGATTCGCGCTCGTCATTCATGACGGAGTTGGCATGGCCCACATGGGGCGTCCCTCTGCTCCTTACCTACCTCTCGTCATTCGCCTGAGCCGTCCGATCAACTCAGGAAGCCTGTTGGTCTCTCCTGGTGGAGATCCCATAGTTTGGGCCTTTCCAAGTCTCGCCTAGGAAGGCGGAGGGCCACCTGCGTGTAGTTGTGCCTTGTTTTCTCACGCCCGGCGTGCGGTAGTGGTGGGCCATACCTAGGCCACGTCCTATCTAACCAGGCGCCATTCCGTCGGGTAGGGTGTGTCCCATCAGTTAGGGCATGTCCCATCATATCCCATCCGATTGAATGGGGGAAGGGAGAGGGTTTTTCGTCCTCGTCGTTTCGCCTTTCCCCAATCGTTGTGCCTTTCCCAACTGCTGTGCCTCCTTCTTTAAGTAGGGGAAGGGAGAGGGATTTCACCCTATTCCTTCACCTATTCCTCATCTGCCGCCTCTTTTTCTTGCCAAGAGCGTCTGAGCGCTGCGGCGGTTCCTAGGAGAGAAAAAGAGGGGAGAGCGAGGGAGAGGAGAAAACTCACAGATCCATTCGTGAATCCAGAGTGAAATGTCAAGCTGGAGGTCATCCGTTGTGAGGGAGTCGGTGCTGTCCGCTTTCGTCGAGAAGGGGGTGCCGCCGCCGAAGGAGGTGGCGTACTAGAGGGCTCCTATGAGGGAGGATTTCCCACAACCTCAGGCTGGCGAGGTTGTTTCCTTCCTCGCTTTCCTTGAGCGCGGGTTAGGATACCCTATGCACTGGTTCCTGCATTAGCTCCTCAATGAGTGGGGCCTAGAGCTGCAGCACCTCAATTCGACTGGGGTGCTGCACATCGCTGAATTCATCACCGTGTGTGAGGCCTTCCTTAGGATGGAGCCACGTGTGGATTTCTTTCGGCGGATGTTCTCTGGTCGAGCATTATCGGAGGGGAAGTCGCTAAGGGTCACGCCCAGTGGGGGCTCTGTGCTGCAGAAGAAACCAAGTGCGTCAGGCTCGTACCCCGCATACACCCCGTGCAATTCCAATCGGGGGTGGCACGAGAAATGGTTCTACATCAGGAACCCGTCGGAGGCGTCGTTCCCTCCTTTTATCGGCAGGAGGCCAGAGAGGTAGGAGAGCTGGTCGTGGGGCCCCGCTAGTCGGTAGAGGAAGAAGTTGAAGATTATCGAGGCAGAGCTCTAGAAGCTAGTGTGACACGGCCTTAACAGGGTGCGAGTGTTCCATACCTTCTTCCACCGTCGGGTTGCTCCGCTGGTGGAGAGGACGCAACCGATGTGGATGTACAGTGGCCCGATGGATCCTGACCATGCGTCGCTGGAGGAGCTGATGAATGACGAGGTCTGGAGTCATCTTGACCGGGTGTTGCAGCTGAGGCCTAAAGAGACGTTTGATGGAAAGCCCGAAGCTCTTAACGTCGTGAAGCAATCCAATCTGGTATGCTCCCATTTCCCTTACTCTGTGTTCTTTTTCCCATTTGCTCTCCTGTACCTTGATTTTGAGTCGTCTATTTCATAGGGACTTAGAGTTTACAAGTCCCGGTCGCACCTCCCAAAGGGGCTAGAGGGCATGGCCCGGTAGGCCACCCTAAAGGAGGCGGCGGTTGAGAGGAAGAAGAAGAAAGCCGAGGAGGCTCAGCGAAAGCATGAGAAGGAGATGGAGATCACCCAGCGCGTGCGGGCCAGGGAAAATAAGAGCGGCATCAGGTCAGAGCTCGAGTTAGAGGACCCCATAGAGGTGGGTGATGACGTGATCTTCTCCGATAGGCCCATTGTTGGTGGGTTGGGGCTTCAGAGCCCTACCGCTTGTGTCCCAGTATGTATACTTTGTTCCCTTCTAGTCTCATAGTTGAGTTTTTGGAGTGTGACTGAGTGTCGCCGCATCTTCCATACAGGAGGATTGGAGGTCCACCCTATAGTGCGCCGTGGTGAGCGGTAGGGAGAGCAGGGTGGTGGCGGTGCGTCCTTTCCCTCTAGGGGTGGTGCCCTAGCCGGTCGCTAGTACGACGGCCACGATGGAGGTGATGGTGGCGATCCTGGCGGCGGCTGTGTTGGAGGTGACCCTTGTGGCCCCTTCACCACCGGCTATGGCGGAAGAGGAGAGGGAGACTGGGCTCCCTAGCTCACCAGGCGGAGGGCCGCACGGCGCACCCTCCTGGTCGGAGTTGGAGGTGTCGAGGGGAGATGCGGCCTAGCCAGAGCCGGAACGTCTGCCGGTGGCCCGTGAAATCAAGGTGGTGGAGATCCCCTCCGACAGTGAGGCAGGTGACAAGGTGGAGCCATCGATGCCGTCGTAGGAGCTGGCAGTGGTCCAGTTGTCTACTGGGTCTTCCAGCGGGCTAGGAGCCACTGACCTGGTGTGGCCCTACCCTGAGGACCCAAGGAAGGTTTGGTTCATCCTTTAGGATGAGCAGGAGTGTCAGCTCTAGGACATGCTTGGGGGGAGAGGACTTGTAATGGAGTCCAATCTTGCCCAAACTAGGGTGAAGCTGGAGGAGGCCCTAGAGTAGGTCAAGTCCATCCAGCAGGCGATCTCGGTCGACCTACCTCATGTCACAGAGGTGAGTTTTCTGTGTTCGTCCTTAACTCCTTGCTCTTTCGTTGGTTGCCTCAGCATACTTGCTTCTTGTTCTATAGGGTCTGGAGGAGATGTTGAGCCACAAGTCTCGTTTCCTCCAAATGGAGCACACCCGGGTCGCCAAGCTCGAGCACGAGCTGGAGTCCACCTGCCGTGAGTCCCAAGACTGGGCGACGGAGGTGATCAGGGTGCGGGCGGTGGAGCTGCTCGTGGCGGAGCGGGCGACCGCCGCCGAGTGGGGGCTTGAGGTGGCGAAGGTCCGCCAGGCAGAGACCAAGGTGGCACTATAGATGTCCCTGGCAGAGATCGAGGTGGCGCTCCAAAGTACCCTAGAGATCCTAGAGATGGAGCGGAAGGCCCGGTCGGAGGCCGACCAGGAAGTGCTTGCGCTCTAGGGTGGGGTGCTTGGGACTGAGGAGTTGAACTCCCGGTTGCACGAGCAGGTGACTTGGCAGGAGGAGGGACTCTCCATCTTCGAGAACACCTGCCTCAGTACGTATCCTTTCTGCTTTTGGTGTCTTGGTTTTTTCCTTTAGCCTGCTTCTGAGCTTGTCGTCCTTCTTCTAGAGCTGGACAGAAAGGTGGAGTCGTTGGAGCGGGACCTGGAGATGGCCAAGGCGACGATTGGTCGGAATGCTGAGGCGCTGGCCAAGTCCCTTGAAGAGCGACGTGCTCTCGAGGGGGAACTTGACCAGATATGCAATGTTGGCCAGCTCATCATCTTAGAGGTCTTCGGGTCAGTGCCAAGTACCAGCGCGCCCGCCATCCGGCTGGTGGAGGTTCCAGGTGAGGTCCGAGCCCTCATCATAGAGGGGATGCTCTATGGGACATTAGGGGTGCTGACCTCGGTGGCGACGCACCATCCAGACATAGACTTCGTCGCCATCTGCAGTGGGTACACCGATGGCTGGAGCACGAAGGACATCCACTCGCTTGGGGGAGAGCTTGCTGCCATGCGCATAGTTGGTGGCCGAGCAAGTCTCCGCGCAGTGGGTGATGGATGCCCACCGTGCGAACGCGGTTGAAGGCATACGCCAGGAGGATGTCACCCAGCCCGTAGATGGAGTGGAGCTTGGGTCAGAGGTGAAAGTTGTCCCACCTCCAACCGAGCCAAACGTCGTCTAGCCAGAGAGCGAGCAGGCCCTACCTTCACCGGTCAAGCCGGTAGCCGATGCCGCCGGGGAGCCGCAATAGAAGCTTTCAGAGTAGAAATCTTTAGCAAATGTAAAAGATAATGTCGTGGGGGAGCCCCCTATGTAAACGTTTGGTGTATTAATGAATACAATCAATTTTGTTTTTGTGATGGAATTACTTTGTTCAGGCAAGCTTGTCCCGTCCGTTCCTTATTTTTACCTTAGCATAATTTTGTTTTTTATTCTTTCTTTTTCACACCTGCCCGTTCGTCCCGTAGGCTGCAACCTCAAGAGCCCGAGCGTGGCCCGTGAGGCTCAACTGCTCGTAACCGTAGGTAGAGGCGGGGTGCGCTCGGTCAGAATATTTTAAAGCAAAGTTACGTAAGATAATTATAGGAATGGACTACCCTTTTGTTTGGGTAAAAAATGTATTTACCATATGATCATAAAAAAGAGAGGTGGTATCGCACCCCCATGGAGCCCCAAAGCGACCCGGGCCGAAAGTGTTCGGGCTGGGGTGCTTTATAGGAGCAAATGTTAAGTAAAAAAGGTAAGACTAAATTTTAGGGGAAGAAATGACGTAGCTGTTCGCTGTTCCAAGTGTTGCTGAGAACGCTGCCGTTGTCGTCCTTCAGTCGGTAGGCGTCCGGTCAGGTCACCTCGGTCGCCGTATGGGGACCGTCAGTCATCTGGATCCTTTCCCGTCACATCCCATTTCTTGGCTGCTGCCTCCTTGCCCTTTCCTTCCTTTGGCTCGCCGGCCTCTCGCAGAAAGCGCTTATGGAGCTCGTAGTCCTTGTAGAGTTGTTTGACGGGGTAGGTAAAAGTGCATCTAGCCCTTTAGTGGTTTTTGGATGGTTGAATGACAACGTGATTAAAGGTCTAACCCATTTGCTAAGTGTGGACAGATAATAGGTTATCTCACAGGTACTTAATGAAAGCCAAAATGATGCGTTGTTGTATAAAACAATCTAGTTCAAGCACAAGACAACAATGCAAATGAAATTCATACAAATGCTTATTTATTGTGGTATTTCCATGTTCTATGTGAAAGCAAGCTCATAAGAATTAATTAATGAGACATGAGGGATTGCATATGGAATGGTCTCATATTTGAAGCTTGCTAAATTGAAATGAAAAAGATAACAATACAAATGAATGGTTGATTCAACATAAGATGTGACTTGATGGCTTGAGATGGTGAAGATAGCAAGGAAATGCTTCGAGGTACTAAGCAAGGGTGAAGGGGCAAACGACGGCTTGGTGGCCGAAGAACCTAACTAGGGTGAAGAAGGAAGTACTTGCATTTAGTTGAGGTACTAATCAAGCTACGATGGTCATATTGATGTGGAGGATAAAATCTATATTGGACAAAGTGTTTGAAGTGACTTGATACATTTGGAGTTATTCATATTTGATGAATGGAATCAAGTCACGTGCTCAAGATGGCTATGCTCAAGTGACAAGATCAATATCAACATGTTGGCACCCTTATTTGATGAAGATTGAAAGAGACGGCATTAATTCAAAAGAGGTCAAGTCAAGCGGTATAAATTTATTTTTCCTTTAATCTTGAGTTTAATAGGTATGTTGTACTATTAAGAGGGATGCATCATATTGATAGATAATGTTTCATAAGTGCTCAAGTCAACCCATGTGAGTTTTGAGTTTTTAAGAGACAAAAGAGCTAACTGATTTCTTGCTGGCCTGGCAATACCGGACGTGTCTGGTATTTATACCGGACGTGTCCGATATTTACCCAGCAATGGTAAAATTGTTGTTCTCGAGTTGGTTCATCGGGAGTTCTGACATAAGTCGGGAGTTCCGACCATCGAGAGTTTCAGTAATGGTCGTGAGTTCCGACGTCTCGCGTTTTAACTAACTTGGAGAGTTTACTGTGGTGGTCATACCGGACATGTCCGGTATGGACGACTAGAGGCCAACGGCTAGTTTTCAAATGCCTTGAGAGTCAGGAGTTCCAACGGTCATAAGTTCCGGCATGAGTCAGGAGTTCCAACACCTCACATACTTTAACTCAGTTACATGATTTTCAAATATGCTGAGGGTCGAGAGTTCTGATGTGAGTCGGGAGTTCCGACGGTCGGGAGTTCCGACGGTCGGGAGTTCCGGCATTCATCGGGAGTTCCGACGCCTCACAACATCACTGTAACTTAGTTACCATTGGCGTAGTGTAAGTCTCCACCTTTGGAGGCCGCTGATTCTGTTGATATACTCACATGTTTTTTAGCCTTGCCAACTCTTCCAACCCTCTCTTAGTGAGTGATTGATCAAATTTGCCAAATCAAATTGTGGGTTGAGTGAAATTCAAAAAGAGAGCAATCCAACCACTTGAGCACTTGTGCATATTGTCAATCTCGTGATTTGCATTTGTTACTCTTGGACTCTTCGGTCCTAGACGGTTAGGCGTCACCGGAGAGCACCCAAGAGATTGTGGTGTGCCACAGAAAGTTTGTAACGGTCGATTCCGTCGCCTCGGAATCAACTAGTGGAAGGAGAAAAATGAGTTGGAAAAGACTCCGGCTAGAGTGACCTTCGTGGTATCCTCTAGGGCTGACCTTCGCTGGGTTGCCCATAGCCTCCTCAACGGAGAGTAGGACTCGAACGAGTCCGAACTTTGGTAAAACAAATATCGTGTCTCAATTTGCATTTCATTTGATATTTGTGTTGCTCCAGCTCTTGTGCAGGCTCTCTATGTATATTGTCATCTCTAGTAGGTGCCTGCAGTTTGGTTTGAAGATAAAAATCAAAAGGAGCAAGTTGGGGGCTGATCTGCAGAAATTGTGCATACCGGACACGTCCGGTAGTCATACCGGACACGTCTGGTATTAGAGCTCAGTACTGAAAATATTTATTCTCTATTTTATCTATGTATTGCAGGGTTGTAACTTCTATATATATTCTTTATACCTTGTTTACTCTATGACAAACTTGTGAGGGGTGGTACTACACTTAATTTGGAGTTTCCATTTTGGAAACTCTCTTTACTAATCATTTCCGCATTTAAAGGTGTAAATTTTTAGAAACACCTATTCACCCCCCCTCTAGGCGGCATCCTAGGTCCTTTTAGTAGGCATGGTTGGTGCATGGGCTCTCCATGAGCTCGCCGAAGTGGTCAGGCAGGCCCTACTGGGGCTACTTGCCTGCGCGATCAGCTACGACGACCAACGCGGTGTTGGTCGGTCGGTGTCGATCCTTTTTGTTCTTCTTGCCTCTCTATATGGAGGGGCCCTCGTCTTGGTCCTCGTGCTTGGCCTTGCCTTTGTCCCAGCCTCCATTAAAGATCGCTCCAACCGCCTCCTCGCTGGAGGCGTGGTTCATGGCGACGTCGATCAGGTCATGGGTGGTATGGGGCTTTAGGCATCTAAGGTTGTGGATCAAGGACTCACAGGTTGTCTCGAAGAGGAATGCACTGACGACGTCTGCGTCAACGACATCAGGGAGGGAGTTGCATCGTTGGGAGAATCTGCTATCGACACAGAATTTCGTCCCGTGCCGAGAACACACGTAGCAAGCCGGAAGGGTCCGCTCGATGGAGCAGATCCGCCTAGCTTTAGCGCAGGGGTGGTCAATCCTATGCAATCCTCCCAAGGCGTGCCAGTCAATTTGATCCTATAATTGACAAGGAGAGAAAGTTTATTAGTAATTAAGGGCGGAACTTGCCGGTGTTGCCAGACAGTTCCGAAAGTATGGCTATGAGAGCCGATATGGAAGGAAATCGGCTAAATAGCCGATCCCAGTATATTCATGAGAATAAGTCAGTTAGAGCTCATGGAGTCGTATGAAGAAGAATCAGTTATCATTCAGAATAAATATCATTTAAGCAAACATTAATCAATGACAATAAGATATCGATGATGATTGGTTTATACTAAGCCAATGATTACAAGTAACCGAACTCCTGTTTATGTAAAGAAACAATTCAACACCGCTCAACTATCTAATAAATATAAATCTAATGAACATGTTAGATCTCATCTATCGCTATGACCAGAGGGGCATGAGGCAGAATCATGCAGGCCATAGAAACAACAATAGACTCAACGACCCTAACTCATTACTAATATCAGTGGGGCATGAGGTAGAATCATGACGGCCGTAATACAATAACAAGATCATGGGGCTAACACATCTTTTAATTTATCTCTACTTCAACGATCTCGTGATGTGAACTATTCATGAAAGCGTTCGATATCGGCTAAACAGCCGATTCAGGCATATTGCACAGTTAAGGTCATGCCTTCTCAGGAACGGATCTACCAACTAACGATCCCCACTCCATGGTGCCAACAGTGGGGTAAGAGGCAGAATCCCAAAGGCCATGATGACGGGCCATGGAACGGTTCTCGCTAACTAATAGATCTACTCAAGATCGAACATGCCTTAACCGCACGCTATGCACGATTAAGATTGATATAAAATAGCCAATAAAACATAACTCGTTGTTTAAGATGTAGATTAGATCAGTTTAAGATTAGCAAACGATGGGTTAAATAAGATATAAGGCCGATCTAGATCAATCTCAATCGGGCAGAGTGATATTGCAATAATTAGATAAACAATGAAAGCAATAAGCAATATCGGTAACTTAATGAATCTACCAAAGACTGCCATTCAAAGGTAGAGCCGATAACTTGACCTTGATCTAATTCAAGCAGTGGGGTGTGAGGTAGAATCACACAGGCCATACTTGAATTAGGCAAGAGTCGATAACTAGCTTATACTAGAGCCGCAGTGGGGGTCGACCGGATCGATGCAGCCATACGAACAGAGGTATAAACCATGATGGTACTTACAACAAGCAGTGGAGGTCGATCGGATCGATGCAGTCATACTTGCCGAAGAACTTGCCGAGATCTACTCTACTCCTACTCCTAAGGGGTGGCTAGAGCCGAAAAAAGTAATTGACTTGTATTTGATTGATTAGTTGTCCCTTACAATAGCGGGGGTTTGGTATTTATACCCGGAGTCTAGACATGAATCCTACTCGAGCATGATTTGTTACAATTTTTGGTATGAAAGAAATATTCCTATCTTAAGATAACTTGGACTCTAATCTTTCCCCTTTTGTAGAGTCCGATATGTATCCTTTTGACGCCAGTCATATCCCATCATTGTCATTTGCTGACGCCATTTGGAAAGAATCGATCCAGTGTCATATTCGATCCAGCAGATATCAACCATCGACTCCTTGATTGGCATAATTCTGGAAGCCTGTGAGTTCCCACGCTCTTCTCCCAAATTTTGGTGTAAACACATGCCCCCCAATTTTGGGATAAAAATGATTTTATCCCGAAATTCCAGTTCACTGGTTTACCACGTCACAACTGCACTATCCAAGATATACGCATGACTCCTGACTCCCTGGCCCGAGCTCTATATAACATCCCAACAGTATCTTTTGCAATCCACATGGCCTGTTTGCTTTCTCCTTCCTAAACCGACTCCAACAGCCAACGCCATCATCGCCAAGGCCTCAAACCCTAGCAAATCCTCCGTTCCCTCAAGCCATCTTTCAAGCTACCCTTGTCGGATCCGAACCTGCTCCGATCATAATGGTGACCAACGACCACGTTCCTGAGGTATGTTTCCAAATTTCCACTCTCCAAGTGCCGGCAGTTACCCCGTATTCCTTCTCCTCTTGAACTTACTTTATTCAATTTCTAGGAAATGAGGAATGAGATCTTGATTTCATCAGTTGTTGTCCCCAATGCTTATTTCCTCAGGCCTATGGGTGATCCTGATCCATCCGATTTTATCCACCAAGAAACCAACCAGATCCCCTTTAAACAGTCGGCAGTAGATTCATCTTCCTAGAACAAAACTCCCTTTAGAAACTGGCCCAAAGCGCCTAAGGGGTGGAGAAATTGGTTTTGCAGGGTTTTCGCGAAAAAGGGCGGAGACTGGGAGCTTTATGATCTGAACCAGTGCTTAACACTTTCGTTGTTTGAGATGGAGAGGAATGATTCACTCTTGATCTCTACTTCTTATTTCTGGTCTAATGCTCTGAATGCTTTTGTTTTTGGCCACGGCCCAATGACCATTACTCTGGCCGATGTGTATATGTTGACCGGCCTCAAAATCACTAGACCAGTACAACCTTATGAGTACTTGGGTGCTGGCTCCAAAAGATTGGCCAAGATAGCAGACTGCACCGGATGGGCAAGTTATATTCTGAATCATGTTGAAGACGAATTATCTGTCAGCGATCATGAATACGTGGCCTTTCTGAATATATAGTTGGAGAAATTTGTCTTTTGTGGGTCGTCTTGTTGTTCGACTTATAATCACAAACTTATGGCGGAGCACCTAGCATTAGGCAAGGGTATCCCTCTCAAAAAATATCTACTAGGAGCTACCTATCATCTGATGTACTAGGTGACTGCCCAATTACTGAAGAATGAACTGATGCAGGCTATCAGCGGCCCTTGGTGGCTGATACAATTGTGGCTCAATTTGTACATGCACAAGATTGTAAGGCCTGATCTCAGAGACTTGAGCTTTCCTTCCTCTACTTTTGATGAAGAATATAGAGGCGAAGGAGGAAGAACTCGACAGCGTACGAGCTATGGTGAGGCTGCATCGGCCATAACCATTCACTTCGATGTTGGCCACCACTTCAAAAAGTTTTACAGAGGGTTTGATGTGGCCATCCTGATTTGGCTACCTTATAATGAGGATGATGAATTGACTTTTCCATTCACATTCTAATTTGAATTCAGCTGTTTAGATGAGATGGCGGCTACGATCTTCAATTCCTTCATTAGGCCCTGTGTTCTCCCAGCCGAATTTCATCACGGTCGTGGCAAGATGATTAAAGGTTCCTCCATCTCAGGCAATCCTCCAACTTATGAGTTTTACAACCCTTCTTTTGTGGCCCGCCAGTTTGGTCTTGGTCAACTTCTTCCTTGCCTATTCTTTAAGAACATTCTGAAGCCGAGAGAAGATATCAGCGATGTGCTAGAAGCTTCCAGAGTCTTTCGATTGGGATCAGACCTTCCTTCCTTCTCCTTACATGACTGGGTCAGGGTCAGCTTTTCTTCTAGACTCTTTGATTCCTGGTGGCAAGATTGACGTTCCCATCTCTTTTGTGGATCAGTCCACCCTTTGTGCATATCTCTGGACGGGGAATTCACTTCTGATAGTGAGATAACCTACCATTCCCTTTTTAGAGAGATCATTTTGGTGAATTCTCTTGCCAATTGCTCTAAAATGACCCTTTTAGGACATCGAATTTGATCCTCCAAGCCTAGAAAGGAGAGGGCATTCTATAGATTACCAGCCGCCATGTCCAGTTTCAAGGATGGGATCAACTGCACCTTCCCTAAAACAATTGATGAGAACCCATGCTGCTCCCACGATCATGACATGTCAATCCCCAAATAGCAAGGCGGTTCCAGGGGCAACCCAAAAAACTACCACTGGGAAAAGACTTCGTAGAACAAGACCGTCAGCTGCTCAGGTAAATAGTTCATCTTCTTCTCAAAAATGAGATTCAATTACTGATTTCATTCATTCTCAGCTATCGAGCATTGCGTCCCAACCTGCCCTGGGGGCGGAACTGCTGTCTCAGGCGTTCGACTCAGTACTAGCTGAACCTCCATCGGCTGATCCATGAAAGGAGCCGGTCTCGGTTGAAACAATCGATACTTCCATAACAACAAAAAACGTGAGTTTTATTCAACTTCCCGATTTACTCAGTTTTCCATTCTTTATTCGACTATTTGTCATGCCAGATACTCTCTGAGGAAACACCTATGCAAGAACAGGAACCTGGCAGTTCACCTACCAATAATGATCTTGCTAACGCTGGGAACAACCCTGTTGTTGATACCCATACTGCCGATTCTCCGATTCGGCATACACTTGATGGTGAGGAAACTATATGCTTTGTCCATTTCTCTGCAGCGAGCATAAATTAAAATCCTTCTGATGTTGCAGATACCGACATTGAGATTTCTGAGCCGATTCAACCAGATATTACTGGTGTATCGTTCGCTACTCCCCTTCTTCTAATAGAGGCTACTACAAAGAAGGTAATGTACCTTTTCACCATTCATTCTGCGATAAGTCGATTCAAATGTCTTAATCAAGACTTCCCCTATCTATAGGCACTCGATCCTCCGGCCCAGAGTTGTTCTTTCAATCTTGAGGAGTATTTTGATGAAGATGAAATCAGATCATCAGCCACTTCCTCTACTGAATCTTTGTCAGAGGAGACTAGAAATCGGCTGAAAGATATACTGCCCATATTTGAGAAGAACATAGCCGATTTGGTCCAAGACACTAAATCAATACAGAAAGTCTTCTTGACCATTAAGGGTGATCCATCTCCAGCTCTCTCCAAGGTCTTGTTGTATTTGCCAAGTTTCGAAGATCAGGCCTTGAAGGCAAAAATGATCCAAAGGAACTTATCCAATCATGAAGCCTTACTGGCCAGAAGGGACTCCAACAGGCAAGAAGTCAAAGAGCTGACGTAGTCGATCGATGCTTTGAAGAATTCTTCCCTCGGGACCAATCCAGAGTTGTCCCAACTAGAAGTCAAGCGTGCATAACTTGAGAGGGAGCTGAACAATGTGAAGGCCGCCATAGATCATCGCAAGTCCATTATGGCCCAAATACCCGATGTCATCAGATAGAATAAGCAGGAACTATTGGTCAAAGTAAAAGAGAGCAGAACCATCCGTGGCAGCCTTGAGAACGTTTCTAGAACAGCCAAAGAATACGAGCACAAGGTTGCAGAAGCTAAAGCTATTTGGCTTGCAATTTTAAAAGTCATTCAGGATATTCCGGGCTTCTAATTTGTAGGTTAACATACATGCCTTGTGTACGATAACCATACTTGTCTCGTTGTATTTCCTCTTTTCGGCTGAAGAGCCGATTGAAAATAGCTGATTTTAGATTTGAGACCCAATTGATCCCAAAAACATGGCTTAAGAGAGCCCCTTGATCTTCTGCCTTCAATCGCCCAACGCCGCATTTTCTTTGGTATTAGCGAAGTGACGCTCCACCTTCTATTAATGGCGATTACCCTTTGCACTTTCTCGAGGCATCCACCTCTTCACTTCATGGCTTCAAATACCGACCGAGGGCCCTGGCCTCAAACACATCTATACTGGCAACCGCTCCTGTTCCTCTACATATCTCCGCCTTTAAGTCCCTGTAGCAATTTCCTCCCCTTCCTATAGATCCAATCGATTCCATGGCCAGCGAGGATAACCGTGGCAAGCGTGCGGTGGGGGAGACCCTAGAGGAGAACATGCCTGTGAGCCAGCGCCTCTGACGCATGAGGTGAGATTGACGTCTTCTGCTTATGGCGACAGTCCATAACTTTCTATTCATAGGGATGAACTTTTGTTTCTAGGTTTGTTGTGAACGACAGACTTCATCCTCTTCCTAGGGCTGGAGAACCCTTCGATGCTGCTTCTTCCACGCCAGCTTCATCGTCGGATTCCTCTGATTCATATAATGGTGATGATGCCCGGCGCTTCCTCCGGGAGTGGAGGGCGGCCCAGAACCGCTACTCTGAGGTGACCCAAGAGAACGACTAGCTCGAGATTCATCTCGGGGTTTCTCAGGCCGCTCTTCATGCGACCGAGGAGGAGGCCAGTGCTATTTGAGCGCGGTTGGTCGAGTCTGACACCGCGGTGTCAGGTAAGATGGGCTTCAGGGATATCTTTATTCTAATTTCAACTGTCTTTATCTTGATAGTTCCCCCGTTTCTATGATCATCAGCCTTAATGATGCAGTTGGAGTCTCTCCAACTTGCGGCAAACGCGACTGTGGATGCCATTAATGCCCACGGCTCCCTCATCGATGCTCGCCTTCATGATGTTCCGGCTCACGTTCAAGAGGTCGCCCTCCACGGCGTCCGTCATGGCACGACAGTGGCGCTGACCGCGGCGCAAGTTCAGACTGGGCACGAGCTCCATGCCATGGAAACTAGTTTCCCAATGGGCGATGGCCCTAAAGAACATGAAGACTTGCTCGAAGAGTTTGTCATGGCAGCGGAGGCCATAGTGGACATCACATCTGCCCAAGATGTGGTGAACAAGGTCTTTGATTAGTTTGTATTTAGGATAAACCAATGAATGAAGACTCCTGTTCTTTTATGATCATGCCTCAATGTAATGCCTTTGTGTATGACTGCGGATCTTTGTGTTTTTTGCTCTATAGGTGATACATATCGTATCGGCTTTCATTATCTTTGAAGATGTTTACTTTTTGAACTAGAGGCGATACCCTCCTGGTACCGGCGATTAGAGCCGAGAATGAATCGGCTACCGAGTGTTGCTCAGACGCCAGGATAACGTCCAGTAGAATTTTCAATATAAAAGGTCAAACGAGTAATAAACCTAGGTCAAGCGTCCTATTAAGCGAAACAGAACTTCTTTTAAGAAATCCATTAACTCTGAATCGCACTTACACTTTAACTCAGCCTTCACATACGTTGGCCTAAACCCATCTCCAAGACTTAATACTCATTTTCCTTTGATCCAACAGCCGACGTGAAGCTGTGACTTTTCTACTAAAACAAACTCTCAGAGCCGATCGCTTGCATCGGCTATTGGCTTTCATTGCTGATTTTAATGAAGCCTCCTTCCCATGTCTTGCCAGAAAACACTCAAAATCTCCTAGGTCCGAAAAGACTGGATCGGTTGTCGCGATGCTTACGGACTCATCAGCATGAACCAGTTCGACATCATCTCCATGCCATTGAATCAAACATTGATGCATGGTCGACGGTATGCAGCAATTTGCATGAATCCAATCACGACCGAGGAGTAAACTGTATGATCCTTTCCCATCGATAAGGAAGAATGTGGTGAGCAGAGTTTTACTCCCGATTGTCAGTTCGACATTTATTGCCCCCCAGGTCTTAGACATGTTACCTCTAAAGTCTCGGAGCATCATGTCGGTTTCCAATAGATCTTCTGGTCCTTTGCCAAGCTTACGAAAAGTAGTATAAGGCATAAGATTGGCAGATGCACCTCCATCCACCAATATCTTGTTCATCGGCTTTCCATCAACAAAACCTTTCATATACAATGCCTTCAAGTGTCAATGTTTGACTAGTCTGTCAAATATCGCTTGCTGCACGACTATCAACTTGGCAACCATCTCTTCATACTCTGATTCATCGAAATCCGAATAAACTTCTTGATTTGCCAGAGCTCTGAACTCTGATGGCAACAAAAAGCCATTTGGATATTAGCCGATGGTTGCCTCTTATCAGCTATCTGCTTGGTACGCCCTACTTGAGTTTTACCGGATACTTGAGCCTGTTCCAACTCTTTATTCCTTAGGCGCTGCACCCTTCTTTTTTTGCTTCTCGTCAAATCTCCTGAGCACCACTGGCCTTCCTGCCATGTGTATATTCTTTCAGCACCTTCCTCTTCATGATCAGCCCAGTTCTGTCCAATGATTCTTTTCCCCAACCGGTCATGAACACTTTTGTTTTTTAAGCGCCGATCTATGTTGTTATAATGATACGCATCTTGAGCATAGATAGACCGGCGGTGGGTTCAAGATTGCCTATACCCCAGATATTGATTGCTACATTCTAGACAGTCATGTCTGGTAGGCAACTTCAAACCTTTATTCTAGCAATGTCTAAAGAAGGAACAATTCCAATGTAATTCAATTTGTTCCCTTTCATACTTCTCTTCTTCTAATTGATGCTGATATGTTTGATCTTTTAACCAACGCTGATAATCCTTTTCCTTCTACCGCTGCCATTTATTCAACAGAATTCGAGATGTGACCCACGGCTTTGATGTCTCTACTTTCGACGTTTTCCCCTGCTCGTATCGGCTCTTTTATTTGGCACGACATCTTCTAATCTCTCTGTACTCATCAGCCGATATTTGCATCTTGGGATCAACTATTCTAGCTTCTTTTGATTTGGCCGATGTTAGAACCTTAGTTTTTTCTTTGAACAGACCAGCATCAATCATGTTCTGATCTCCTGGGAAAGGATTATCATCGACTTTCATCTTCCGAGGTATATCGAATTTGAGCCTCCCTTGCTGAATAGATCTCTGTATATGCTGTATGAAGATTCTGCATTCATTAGTGGAATGAGAAGTAGCATTATGGAATTTGCAGAACTTCTTGTTCTTCAACTGATCAGGGGGCAACATGACATGACCATCGGACAACTTGATCTGCCCCTTCTCAAGCAAGAAATCAAAGAGCTTGTCCGATTTGGTAACATCAAAGTCATAACTCTCCTCAACTCCTCTTCTCCAAGGATTTGGCACCATCACTGTCTTCTTGCCCCAATTCTATTCAGCTGCAGCAACCTCTTCTTCTTCATCTTCATAGCCGTCATTGACTGAATATGGATCGTAAGCTTTGGCCATTGAGGTACTCTTCTAGAATTGGGTGTCTCTGCGTATGCTCTAGAATTGGCTATTAAGTGCTGCCACCCGTTGAGCCAATTGACCCAAGTTGTCAAATTCCTATCCCAGCAGTTTCTCTTTCCATATCGGTAGCATTCCTTGGACGGTTAAAGCAGCTAATTGATCATCGGCCAAGCTCAATGAGAAACACAGATTCTTAGTCTCTCGGAATCTCTAAAGAAACTTAGTGCCCGATTCATTAGTCCTCTGTCTCATGGTTGTCAAATCGGTTATTTTCTTCTCTCCAGTTCTAGTGTAAAAATATGTATGGAACTTTTTCTCTAGGTCAGCCCAATTGGCAATGGAGTTGACTGGTAGTGATGAGAACCAAGTGAAGGCTGGCCCTTACAGGGACAAAGAGAAGAAACGAACTCGATGGGCATCCTCAACTGATGCTTTGTCCAATTGTGTAAGATACCGTCTGACATGTTCTATTGTGCTTGTACCGTCTTGACTAGTGAACTTAGCGAATTCCGGAAGCCTGTAATTTGTAGAAAGAACGACTAAATCATACCACTCTAGATATGGGCATTTATACGAAAAGGTCAGCCCTTTTGGCTTCAAGCCGAACTGATTCTCCTTGCGGATTTGGATTTCTCGGTACTTTCTGACCCGTGTGCCTTGATATCCTAGATTTGGCATCATGTGGAGGGTGTTATAATCTGTGCCATAATGATAGCCTTGTGGAATCTCAATCTATTGGGTCCTTTACTGGCTTGCTGCTTAAAGTCTCTGATTATAGACATAAGGATCTATATCTCTACGGATCTTCTGAACGGATGGTGCTATCTTCTGAGTCGACGACGGTATGTGGCCTGATGTGCCAAAATTAATCATCTGGTTCTGGCTTTTCCCCACCGGCTGTTGCACATACTGTATTGACGGTTCAGGATTGTACTGTATCTGATTCGTAGTAGCACCTAGAGTTTGTTCAGATGAACCTTGAAGTGCTTGGACTTCACCATTACCAGCTCGTGCTGCTTCTTGATGGCTGGTGCCGACTTGATTAGTCCCTTGGGTCAACAGATCTGGAATGTTGTAACAAGTCGATCCAACCTGACTAACTGGAATTCCATGAATCGCCTCTTTCATGGCGTTGTGAAATGCGTCAACGAAAGCTTCATTGCGGCTTGATAGGGCATCACGAACAGATTTGTCTATGACTTCCATAAAGAAATGCCTTTCTTCAGTTTCGACTGTATCTGTCTATCCATGTAGTAGAACTCTTGGCAGTGGAAATTTTTGAATAATTGTGCTGTCACGCGTTTTGGTGTAGGACAGCAAACACTTCTTCTGAAATTCTTCCATAGCTTTGTTGATGGTATCCCTATCTTCATCAGGTAGGTCTTCATAATGTACCATAAGGATGTTATCATTGTTGTGAACCGCCATGATGATTGTGGTGTCCCACCGAGCATGCCAGAAACGTGTGTCGACACAGAATTTCGTCCCATGCCGAGAACACACGCAGCAAGCCGGAAGGGTCCGCTCGATAGAGCAGATCCGCCTAGCTTCAGCGCAGGGGTGGTCGATCCTGCGCAATCCTCCTAAGGCATGCCAGACAATTTGACCCTGCAATTGACAAAGAGAGAAAGTTCATCAGTAATTAAGGGCAGAACTTACCGGTGTTGCCAGACAGTTCCGAAAGTACGGCTATGAGAGCCGATATGGAAGGAAATCGGCTAAATAGCCGATTCCAGTATATTCATGAGAATAAGTCAGTTAGAGCTCATGGGGTCGTGTGAAGAAGAATCAGTTATCATTCAGAATAAATATCATTTAAGCAAACATTAATCAATGGCAATAAGATATCGATGATTGGTTTATACTGAGCCAATGATTACAAGTAACCAAACTCCAGTTTATGTAAAGAAACAATTCAACACCGCTCAACCATCTAATAAAGATAAATCTAATGAACATGTTAGATCTCATCTATCGCCATGACCAGTGGGGCATGAGGCAGAATCATGCAGGCCGTAGAAACAACAATAGACTCGATGACCCTAACTCATTACTAATATCAGTGGGACATGAGGCAGAATCATACAGGCCATAATACAATAACAAGATCATGGGGCTAACACATCTTTTAATTTATCTCTACTTCAACGATCTCGTGATGTGAACTGTTCGTGAAAGCATTCGATATCGGCTAAACAGTCGATTTAGGCATAGCGCACAGTTAAGGTTATGCCTTCTCAAGAACGGATCTACCAACTAACGATCCCCACTCCATGATGCCAATAGTGGGGTGAGAGGCAGAATCCCACAGGTCGTGATGATGGGCCATGGAACGGTTCTCGCTAACCAATAGATCTACTCAAGATCGAACATGCCTTAACCGCACGCTATGCACGATTAAGATTGATATAAAACAGCCAACAAAACATAACTCATCATTTAAGATGTAGATTAGATCAATTTAAGATTAGCAAGCGATGGGTTAAATAAGATAAGGCCGATCCAGATCAATCTCAATCGGGCAGAGTGATATTGCTGTAATTAGATAAACAATGAAAGCAATAAGTAATATCGGTAACTTAATGAATCTACTAAAGACTGCCATTCAAAGGTAGAGCCGATAACTTGACCTTGATCTAATTCAAGCAGTGGGGTGTGAGGCAGAATCACACATGTCATACTTGAATTAGGCAAGAGTCGATAACTAGCTTATACCAGAGCCACAGTGGGGGTCGACCGGATCGATGCAGCCATACGAACAGAGGTATAAACCATGATGGTACTTACAATAAGCAGTGGAGGTCGATCGGATCGATGCAGCCATACTTGCCGAAGAACTCACTGAGATCTACTCTACTCCTACTCCTAAGGGGTGGCCAAAGCCGAAAAAAGTAATTGACTTGTATTTGATTGATTAGTTGTCCCTTACAATAGCCGGGGTTTGGTATTTATACCCGGAGTCTAGACATGAATCCTACTCAAGCATGATTTGTTACAATTTTTGGTATGAAAGAAATATTCCTATCTTAAGATAACTTGAACTCTAATCTTTCCCCTTTTGTAGAGTCTAATATGTATCCTTTTGACACCAGTCATATCCCATCATTGTCATCTGCTGACGCCATTTGGAAAGAATCAGTGTCACATTCAATCCAACAGATATCAACCATCGACTCCTTGATTGGCATAATTCTGGAAGCCTGCGAGTTCCCGCGCTCTTCTTCCAAATTTTGGTGTAAACACCTGTGGATGTAATCCCGTAGGGACTCGCTGGGCTCCTGTTGGCAGCTCTTGAGGTAACAGGAGTTACCAGGGTGGACATACGTCCCCTAGAAATGTCCAACAAAGACCCTCTTGAGGTCCGCCCAGTCGCGGATGCTGTCGTGCGGGAGGAATTCAAGTCATACCCGAACATGTTCCCCGATGTAGATGGGGAGATATTGAATGATGAAATGCTCATCATCCACTCCTATGGCTTGGCAGGCGAGCCAGAAATCTTCGAGCCATATACCGGGGTTCGTCTACTCGGTGTACTTAGCGATGTTGGTGGGTGGTCGAAAGTGCTGTGGGAACGACGCTCTCTGGATGCATCGGCCAAAGGCCCGTGGTCCCAGACCATCCGGGCTGGGACTCCGGTCATCTGGCCAGCGACCATGCCTGGGCTACATTTCACCGCTCCCTACGATGGTCCGGCCGGGGTCTATGTCACCTGCCCACATGGCCGCCCGATGGATGTCATCATCATGCCGGGCCCGATGCCGGTTGCTGATGACGCTGCGAGCATCTTAGTTCAGCCTGAGCTGCTCGTGCATAGGCGACCGGTGCAGAGCGGGCGCTAGGTCAAGCCGAGGCGTAGATGCGGCCCCCTGTGCTGCGCTCGGCGGCTGTAGTGGTGAGCGGGTGGAGCGATTCGTCTGGTGCGTCCCCACTTCCCTGGTGGGGAGAGAAGCCATGAGTCAGTGTCACGATGCGGAGCTCTCCGCCTGTTGAATGGTGGTGGTTTCCACCAGTGCCCAACGGTTCCGATGGATCGCCTGTTCCTAGGGGTCGTTCGGCTCGAGAAGGCCGTGCAGAAGCATTATCGCGGCGGCGATGTTCTGGCCAGCCTGAGCGAACTATGGGGGATTGCACCCCCCCATCCATGATGTTGCGCTGGACCTGGTGGGCGCGACCTCGGGCGCCGCTCGCCAAGTTACCCGCACGGGGCATAGCGTGGTGCGCCGAGCGCACTAGCGCAGGTGGCGGTTGGTCTGCCACCGTTGTCGTAGCTCCTCACCGTGCTCTTGTGCAAGCGCGAGGGCCCTCGCATGAGGATCTGGAGGGGTGTGAGTCTGCAAGGACTCCGCTACCACCGGCGGCTGTCCTAGAGCATCCACCATAGCGTACTCCTAAGACGGATGGTGGCTAGGTGCCACGTCGCCGATGCTAGAGCCGTCACTCTCAACCTTGTCATCTACGAGTTCGTAGAAATAGGTGGGAGCATAGCTCGCCATCCCCATGAATTTGGATGTGAGAGGAGGCGGCGTCAGCATTTTTCGGAGCCCCCAGGCGTCCACGTTCGTGGGGGACGCGATGCCGCAGGGGGACCGGTCGAATGGCTATTGTGGTACAGACAACGCGGTCCCTCCGAATAATCGACGGATGATAGTAAATAGTGAGTAAATAACAGCATATAGATTACTCACAGCAGGGTTTGAGCAGAGTGTTTGCTCAGAATGAAGCGCAGGTGCCTCGTCGTTGAAGTTGTTGGGTGTCCTAGAGCCGACGGAGGGCGCCCCTCCGACGAGCGTCGAAACGGGTGCCTCCTCGTGGAGGTGCAGCGCACCAAGCTGGTCGGTGATGAAGTCCAGGCTTCCGAAGAGGAAGGCCTGGGACGGCTCGAAGACGGGTGGAACCCACATCCCAACAGGTGGGAGTGCAGGAAATGCCAGCGAGCCAAAGCGAGTCATATCGCTTGAGCCCACCATGGCGAAGATGGTAGAAAAGTGGGCCATCCGATGACCAAAAGTGTGAACATACAGCGTTTTCTCCACGGACGGCACCAACTGTCGGTGCAGAAAGTGACCAACACGTAAATATTTGTAGTTTTTCCGTACGTTGTGATCGGATATGGCCTAGCACTCAATGACACAGGGTTTATACTGGTTCAGGCAACGTACCCTACGTCTAGTTTGAGTCGGTTGGTGACTTTATTCCTAAGCCCAGATGCTTGAAGTTTGTTGTGGGGTTACAAATAGAAGGGAGAAAGATGGGGGTGCAAGAGGTCTGGTCGGACTCTGGTCTGAAGGGCCAAGAGTGACGGGAGCTCTGCTGTGCGCTAAGTGTTTGAGCGTGTGCTCGAGGTTTGAATCTAGTGGTTTTGCTGTTGTGTGTGGGTGAACTTGGGGATTTGAGGGATCTGAGGGCTCTCCCTGTTGGGAGAGAGCGCATCCCCTTTTATAGATGAAGGGGACGGCCTTACAAGTGTGTATGAGAAAGAGTACATATGCTACTAAGTCTTGTTGCTCACGCCGTCGGGTACAAGATGATGGTAGGCGCCCATAACACTGTTGTTGTCAGACGCATGTGGGAGGTTTTACCGCATATGGTAAATGACGGCGCCCACAACACTGGTGATGCCCAAAGGCATGTGGGGGGAGCCTTACCGCGTTTGTTTGGTATGGGAGTTGATGGCGCCCACAACACTGTAGGGCAAATGTCGGCGTCCACAACACTGCTTGGGTTCTGGTATGTCTGGAAGGTTGCAGGGCACCCTTCTGACATGTCATGTAGGTTACTGTCCTGCAGGTGTGCAGGGTATAGTCCTCGGTATTGCGGTTGACTTGAGTACCCTGCTCTACTTGCTCCGTCCGTTTCCTGGTCCTTACCGAGCTGGCGTTCTCGGTCGGTTGGTCCTAGTCGGCTCCGACTGCGCCAGTCGAAGAAGAGCTGTAAGCAGGGGTTCGGTGCATCTCCGATCGAAGACGCGGGTCGGAGTTGGAAGTGGTGTTTGGCCAGGCCTTCTGGTCGGAGAGGCGGGCCGGAGTCGGAAGTGAGCGTTGGTCCTCCTTGGCCAGACCTTCCGGTCGAAGAGGCGGGCTAGAGTCGGAAGTGAGTGTTGTTTCTCCTTTGTAAGGCCTTCCGGTCGGAGATTGGATCGCTCTTCTAGCCATTCGTTTAGGTATTTGGGCCGGCCCAGGAGTTATGCGTCGTTCGCAACGCCGTTTGCTGTGCCGAGCCTTTGCTGAGAAGCCGGTCCATGAGGGACCCTGGGTTTATGAACCCGACAAATATAATTAATCATTTCTAGCTCAGAGGGACGTAAAAAAGACATTGTGGGCCTTTTTGGTTTAGAAAGCCAAGCAAGCCAAACCGAAGTTTAGCTCATGCCCCCATAATTTGAACGCTACTGTATTTGGTTGGAGGCCAAATTTTTGCTGAGTACCCACAAAATTTGGCCTACCTAGCCAGTTCCATAGAATCAGTGCAGGGGTTTTGCGCTGGATTTGCTCGCTCCGATTTGGCTCAGCAGCCAAAGGTCATGCAAATATTAGGTGGCAGCGGACAATAGGTCTAGCTAAAGTGCATTAGTTGCGGCATGACAACATTCAAATGAGTACGGTTCGTGAATGATGACTTTAATCAGCATTCTAATTGCAGTATTGCATTCACTTTGATTTAATTTACATTGACTATGTTTTGATGTCAAATATTTTCACAACACGTGGGACCCGCTTGTTATTATACTTACAAGTCACAACCCAGAATGCATGCATTGGCCATGTTTAGGAATTTTGTCTTGCTAGCAATCTAAACAACATCAATGGACTAGCATTTAGCCCTGCTTTAGTTTTTACTAGGGTCAGATTTTGGCTTGGCCTACCGAGGACACGAACTAAACGGCAGCTGCAGTGTTGATGGGAATCGAACCATGGAAGAGGAAATTCGAACTGTGAACACTAGAGGGAGCTGTCCGGCGCAAAAATCAAACCTTGCAGACTGTGATATTCGGCCTAGTTTGGAGTTTGACCCATAGGGGTCATATGCATGTTAATTAGATATAGAGTATTGTGGAGAGTTTAGTCCCACATTGGTTTTTAAAGGTGGGATAAACCAATATATAAGGCTTTTAGAGTTCATCCCATCATCCCTGAGTTAATCCTTTTATGCGAAGCGAGGACTAAAGTGTAATTGAAATAGTGGTAGGTGTGGTTCACTCAACGTGTAGAGTAGATCTGAGCCATTTGCCTCTGCCACCCCTCTGTCTAGGTCCAAGTACAAAATCTAAATCCAATCATGCAGTCCTACTTGAAAATCAAAATATTAGATACTAGCCACGGGTGCCCGCGCTTCGCTGCGGGTGACTCTTTTTTGATATATTCTATTTAGATCCTTTTTTAATGTGAACAGACCTGCCCCTCCTATTCTATCGTTAAAGCCATTTGTATCTCTTATCAAAAAATTATTTATCATTTTTATGTACCTATGACAATTTGTAATGCATTTTGTTTTCTTAGTTTTAATGGCCATATATGATTTTTATTTAGCTTAAATTTAGGAGAAATTTTTAGTTCATATTCATATTTAACAAAATATTTTTAAAACTTATTTTTCCTTGTTGTTCCTCAAATTAACGGTCATGCATGACTATGTGATAATTAGAGCCTTGCTTCAACTATATGAACAAAATTTATCAATAAGAGGACCCTAGAAGTTCTTATTTATAGTTCACTTATGATCAAGCAACAATGTTAGGATTTGCGGTATCCAACATCTCTAGATATTTAACACTACAACAAAGGCATGATGTCATGAGTATTAGATTAGGTTAATCAAGCATATCTAATTTGTTGTGTTGTTTTTTGCTTGTGGCATTTGTCCATGACCCGTAATTGTGCAATTAGCCATATTAATAATCACTAAAAAGTCGCAATTATGTTTATTCAAGGAGGCAACTGCATGCAAGTCTTTTATTTGTTGTGATTGGCCACCTAATCTATTATATTTTTTGGTACCACGTGCATTGAGTATGGGACGTGAAAAATCAAGAGACTGAGCATGTCTACATATACCCATTTTGGTGGTAGTGTACCCAGTGGACATACATCTACTACGCCATACATACATGTACAACATGGCCCCACAATGGATAAGGCCATGTTGTCCTACCTCCCAAGGGTGCCCTGATGCACTTTCTCCTTTCTTGTATCCCAGTGATCGTTTCCAAACGCAGATTTGTTCTCTACATTCTGTCTAAAAGAGATTTTACTTTTTGCTTAACAACTTTGCCTAAACTTACCCCTTTCTAGAAAAATGAATTTTATTCCGGCTGTTGCAAAAATCATGCATTTAACGAATCTACAAAGGTAGCCTCTGTCTGGCACAAGCAACTTCTCAAAAGGCTCTAAAAACACAACTCAAGTAGCAACTAAGCACTAATTAAGCCCATTAGAAAATGGCCACCCATCTTTGGGGAAGACCTTTGTTATATTGCTGCACTCCTCTAGCATACGACATGCCCATTTCAAATCTCGGCCTGTGATTCTCCTTTTGGAGGGTGGACGAGTAGCTTGTCTCATAGGCAGCCCTGAAAATGACATATAAATAAGAAAGGGTGTCTTATTTTCAAAAAAAAAATCCTCTCACACTACCAAATAGACCATATTACTCCATTCGCTCCCACACAAAATTGAGAGCACTTTAATTAAAATGAATGAATGGCGAATGAAGTAGATCAGTCTACATTGCCATATTGGTCCTTAGTTCAGTCCCAACCCATAAGCCATATACTGGCTTTCATAGCTGCCACATAAGCAAGAAATTACCTAAAGAAACTATAGCTCATAGTGCATTGTTTGGTACGTGGGCACTTAATAAAATTCAACCAATCCATTCTTTTGTTTTCTCCTTTCCCAATATTCTCTCTCCTCCTTGTACCCATTTTCATCTCCCAATTTAGAAAGATCCAAGCTACCTGGTCCTCTTCTCATCCGTAGCCTGACAGGGAGCAGCGGATGGCCACCAGCCAGTGGGCAGTGCATGTCAGCGGGTGGGTGGCGGGCCTGTCCCGGGCGGCATGGCGGCGCAGCATGAGTGGGCCAACACGTCGGCAGGGCTCGTGAGGATGGAAGGAGGTGGGTGAGCGGAAGTGGGCAGTGTGGCTTGTGACGATGCTGCGCGAGCAGCGAGTGTGACAGTGGCAGTGTGAGGCGGGGCCTCACTGAGGCGAGCTCGACCAAGCATGGCGTGCTAGCGACGCGTGGCTCGCTCACCGAGACATGGCGGGGCGCGTCGGGAACACAGTGAGGCGGGATGTAGAGCCGGCCGGGCGGCGCTTATGAGGATGCCACAGGTGGCGCGGCCAAACAGCGCTAGCCATGGGGGGCCAGCGGTGATGCGGACCAAGTCGGGGTTGTAGAAACAAGTAGTTTCTCCCCAACGCGAAAGCTGCAGTTTCTTGGCTTCTTGGTTGCAGGGCGGAGGGCCGATGTGGTTCCTCACGGAAACCATTTTCTTCTACTTCCTCATTAACTTCACTGTACTCTTGGTAAAAGGGGGCCGGCAGTTGAGGTCGCAATATTTGGCACAAACGTTGCAAGTCAAGATGCTTCATTTCAGTACGAAGTTAACTCTGTGAACCCATTTCAGTACCAAAAGCGTGTGAAGAGAACATATTCATGTGAAAGAGGCCATGTTTATTTTCATGTCTAAACACAACCTTCCATGGGAAGCAAGGTATGCCGAAGAAGGCAAAGGAGGTGGAGGGGTGCAGTGGAACAAAGGCAAGGTCATGTTTTTATAGGCAAGAGGAGAATCCTGGAATTCACTGTTAGCAGGAACACGATAAATAAGAACTAGACATGGCCTAAAAATCAAAGTACAAGAAATTAGTGTGACATGACTTGGTATTGCAGTACATGGCATTGTGTAGATTCATGAAAACGCATTGGACAAACACAACCTTCCATTTCTCTACTGTGTAGCGAAAGTGAAATATCATCCTGGCTTAATGAGACTGTCCTCCCGATTATTTCCACGGTTCTCAGTTCACTGAAAGCAACATCGTATTGTAATGTGACAACATATAGATATATGCAGTTATTATGAGAGTTACCATATGGGTTCAGATCTTATTAGTCCACATTGTTCCATGATAGGCAAATAAATTGATCGTACCAACTAAACTCTCAGGAACAATGATCAATGTTCGAAAATACCAAAGATAATAATTGAACACTTGATGAGTTTTTTCATGCTATAATGCTTCATTTATACAAAGAAAAGATCATAGGAGTGACAAATATAATACTCGCTCCATGTTCCTTGCAGCGATGCATCAATATTGCGAGAAGACAGAAAATTGTAGCATGAAGGGTCAATATCATGAACATGTTTGACATGCAATATGTTGCTATCTAGCATGGATGGATGCTCTTCCAGACAAAGATGACAAAAGGGCATCAGACCGGATGCATGCATGAAATGTCACAATCATACTCTATTTCTCTCTCATGTATTACTATGTAGTAGTGACGATGACTCTGAATAGCTCTACAGTTCTTTTTACCTGATCATGCATAGGCTCTACTCTGGTCATAGAAAATTGTTATTTGTGGTGCAATTAACTTCATCATACATATTAACTTATCAACGCCAATCAAGTACATGGCCAGTCTTTCAAATCTTTTTCCATGCTAGAATGTGTCATTTCTAGATAGAGCGCTATTTTTTTTGCCTCCTACTGATAAACAATGCTAGAGCGATAGTATTAGATATCACCACCAAACCCATATAATAATTTTGGCATGCATGTTTTAACCACTAGCGTTGATGTTTTCTACAAGAAGAAGCCATAAGGACAAGTTGCAGCAGAAGGGAGGCATGTATGGCATGGTGACACTGCAGCATGCAAGCATGCATGGACTATCTAAACGACTGCATGAAGAAGAATCTAGGCCACTGTGCAACTGTTCGGCAGTCAAGCCACACAAATCATATCGGACGACGCTGGTAGAACAAACTAACGTGGCCATGCTCAGAGGCCGCGGAGACGGCGCGGCCTCATATTTCTAATATGCCCTAGGTTGGGGCACTGTACCTAGAGGCTAGCACAACATAGCATATGATACTTCCATCGTCTAAAATATATAATTCTCGCTTTTCGAAGAGTCAAACAATTTAAATTTTAACTAAAGTTATATAAAAGATAATAACATTAAATAAAATAAGTGTTATTAAATTAATTATGAATTATATTTTCTTATATTAGTAAAATTTATTGGAGCACGAATGTTAATATACTATACCTTATAGACTTGGTCAAACTTAAATTAGTTTGACTAACATAAATTCTGTAATTGTATTCTTTTATGAACAGAGAGAGTACGGAAGAAGTGCAGGAGGCCACTAGGATTCAAGGATAAAGTTGACAAGGATCTCAATGCATGAAGGGTCCAATGATGAAGCTGACAAGGATCTCATAAGTGACATCTACGGTAAAGATTTTGTTGATTTTAGGGCTTGGCTCATTTCTGTTCAATTAAAATCAACAAATCCTAAAGCTCATATTAAATATTAGGGTGCATTAAAGTCTTAGTCTTACATGAGATTTTGATTAAGGGTCTATTTTGTTTAACTATTAGTTATTAAAAAACTGTTGTGAGCTATGCGTCGTAGAAAAGACGTAAGATTTTGTTGATTTTAAGGCTTGGCCATTTCTATTCAATTAATCAGTAAATCCTAAAGCTCATATTAAATGTTATGGGGCATTAAAGTCTTAGTCCTACATGAGATTTTGATTAAGGGTCTATTTGGTTCATCTAGGAGCTACGAAAAAGCTGTTGTGAGCTATGTGTTGTAGAAAAGACGTAACTTGCTTGGTTGAAACAATTATGAAACCTATTCCCTCTCTCCATCTCTCTCTCAAACAACTGTGAAATTCCACTCATTTGGAAAAATAAAAAGTCAAAAGGTTAAGAGCATGGTCCACGGTGCTGCGAAAATTGTATGTACAATATAATAACATACTTACCATATGAATAATAATCGTTTTTCATTAGTGAAGGTTGAAATGCTAAAGAAGCAAAAGGATGAGGTAATGATCTTCCATTTGGGGAAAATACTGCTGCTCAGATTTTTTTTATTTTTGTAGAAGCTTTACCAAGTTCTCTTTAGACTCTGCCTGATCACTATTGCATGTTTTCTTAATGTTAGGGAAAGAGGTAGGGGTTGATGATATGCTGCTGTTAAGCAACAATTTTTTATGTTTTTTCTATTTAATTTTCTATAGTTGGTTCAATCCTTTGCATGGAACTTTCACGGATCTAGCCTCACAACATTTCAGTGGGGCTCTTTCTAGTTCCTAGTTTCCCATGATAGAAACCTGGTGATGTTTGAGTGGACATGAGTTTGATTTTTTTTTCAGAAATACGACTAGAATTTACTCCAACATGTACCTATACTAAATCAAGGCATGATGACCTTATTCCATTTTCATGTCCATATTATTTTGTTACATGATTTTGGAAGTTTCTCCTTTTGCACCCAAAAACTTTCTTAACCATAGCAGGGACAGATCCAGCACTGGGGCACGTCGTAGATCCCCTTGAGCCCCCCTGAGCCGCTGCAAAAAATTCCCACCATTTCTGTTGATTAGGAGGGGCTGAAGATGTCGAACTCCGTCTCGAGGTTGAAGACGTCCTTCTAGTAGCCACTTGGGCCAGCGTGGTAACGGGCCTTTCTGATTTCCATTCCCACATCACCTTGGTTGCGGCCCAAGAAGGCCCAGGCAGCCCTCCACTTCTCCTAGTCAATCGAAGTCACGGCACACCCCTTCCCTCGACTCTTCGACTCCTGACCCGCTGACCGGCCGGCCAAGGGTTGCAAGCACCAACGCCTAGCTGGCAGAGTGGCAGGTGCCAAGCCAGCGGCCAGGGGCAAGCCGGCCAGCACCTGGAAGGCTGGAACATTGCCTGCCTTGCTGAGTTTGAGGGGGAAAAAAATTCGGTGAGGACCTTCCCTACTAGAACGCCGTGCGGACTATGCAACTGGTTGGTGGGCGACGATACTATTTTTAGCTTGTTCTTGGGCTAGTATGGGAGAAATTGAGAAAGAAATCAAGCAAACACGATCAGGTATAAATACAATTCCCTCGTGCCTCATTCTCTGTAGCTTCAGTTAGGTTGTATTTGATGTAGATATTAGATTTTGTCAGTATTGCTGAAGAATATTGACTAATGTTTCCCTGCATTTTTTAATGATGAAATTTAGTACATATCACATATATAGACTTATTGCTCTAGCGCTATTTCTTCAGCCCCTCTATATTTTTTTATGGATCCGTCCCTGTTAGTCCTGAAGCTCTCCTGAGTCCTGACTCCTGAGGATGGCCGAGAGGTCGAGAAACTCCAGGTTTGTCCAATTGACGCTCAACATGATCCATCCATGGACCGGGCCGTCCGGCCATTCCCAGCACACTTCTGCGCGGCAAAGTGCGCACATACGCATGCATGTCCGCCTGGCAGGATCGCACGACCTTGCTAAAAGCTGCCGAAAACCAAAGGAACGACGTAGCACAAAAGTCTTTCTCGACTCTTCCGTGCTACAGGTGAGAGCAGGCGACCGGGAGGCGATTCGATTCCGGCGCCGATCTCCTGCGGTGCTCCCATCCTCGCCGGCGCCTGCTTTGGCTCCGGTGGGCATGGGATCGGAGGGTGAGGTGGTCGGTGTACATATTTCCTTCTACTCTAGTAGATCTAGGTAGGGTTTGTTTAGTTTCTTCATCGCTTTCGATTGGAGGAGTTTGGTTCTTCGATTTCATCGTTGGAGGAGGTGACTCTGGGTTGAAGTCGAAGATTTCTTTCCGGACTATTGACAGCGCCGGTATTTGCCCCTCAAAAAAAACCTCTGGTGGTCTTGGAGTTGTTCTTGTGAGGTATGTGCTCCTCCTTTTCGCTAGATTTGGGTTGGAGTTCCTGTCTCAGTGTTGGAGTCTTCGTCTTCCGTCGATTGGGATCGGTCATAGAGCGAGGCGATTGGCGTCCGATCCCGGTCGATGTTGTCAGTGCGTTCATCGTTGTATGGTATGGTTCGTTCGTGGCCGTGCTACTTTTGGCTATCTTCAAAGATGATGTTGCATCGTCTGTTGGGGTGTTGACCTTGAGCTTCCTCCTCGACTTTCTTCTCTGTTGCTGGCGATGGAGGAGAGGCGAGCAGCGGCGATTCCGGTCGACTGAAACGGTGACCTCTAGGAGCTTCTATGAATGGCTTCAATATAATTTTATCTTGTTGTGGGAGCTCCTTTGCAAGGGGCTGGATGTAACATCTCTTCATGCTTTATAAAATCCAACCCGTTTCTAGAGAAAAAAAAAAGTTAAAAGCTGCCGGCCTCAGCCAAAAGAAAAAAAAATATACGCTCTGTTCGCTTGCTTATAAGTTATATTTTTTTAGCCAATAAATAATATTTTTCTTTCCTAATAAATTAATTAACAATATTTTCCGCCACTAGCGAACGCGCAATAGCCGGACTCCCAACGCGTGGCCTTTGCTACGTGCCTACGCTACGCCGGTGAGATATAAACGAAGGAAAAAAAAAGGCGAGTGGATCATCAGACATACATGGCCCAAGGTCACTCTCGGAAGGGCCGGGCTGTTCGCCCGAGCCATGCATGCAGCCATCCCGTTCGTACTAATTTTTTTTTTCCAAAAAAAATGTTCGTCGCGCGCGTTGGTCTCTGGACTTTTTGTTTCGTTTTCCAGGCTTTTGGATATTCATCATCCATTTTGTGATGAGATGAAGGAACCGAGTGGCCGATCGCTCTCTGGTAAAAAACGAAGATGGACACCTGACGAGCGTGATCGTAATCGGAATGGCTGATCAATGATCGCTCATGCGCTCTTCTCCTCTTCAAGCAGCTTTCTTTCTTTTAGAAAGAGAATGGGATTGACCTACCAGATTTTTTTAACCGATTATTGGCTTACCCATTAGCCAGGTCGGTGCAATACGAGAGCCCACAAAAGACCCGTGTCAAAAGAAAAAAAAAGACTATTTTATGAAAAAAAATCACTTTAACTTTTTTTAATCAAACTCCAAAATCAGACATCTTACCCTTAGTGAACTCTCAAAACCATTAGAATTACTTCCCTATCTAGGTTTGAAGTGGTTGTGAAGACGATTTTATCACTTTTTTATAAAAAAAATTGGTCAATATTCAATAAAGGTTTTTAAGCCATAAAAATTATATGTAAGCTTCTAAAAACTATTATAGAAAAACTAGAGATAGATTGGAACATAAAAATACAAATAAAATATTTAGAGCTAGTTAAAATATCTCTAGAGGTAGATGGGAAAGATATTTTAAAAAATCTATTAAATTACCAGAATATTGTAATTGATTTCTAAATGCATTTTGAAAACTTTCCGCAACAAAAGCATAAGACATGACCGACACAAATGATAGCATGAATGTATGCATTCATCTTTAATGAATTCTACATCGATGATAGAGTCATTCCATATTTTTATTGTGGAAACTTCTTAAAATATATTTAGACATCGATATAATATTTTGTGATTTTTTTAAAAATCATTTTTTCTAGAGCTAAATCTATTTTTAAGATTCTAGAGATATTTTTCATGAGCTCTTACTTTGGTTTGTCATGTCCCTATCTATCTCTAGAATTTTTCTTGGATTTTTTATAAGCTTAGAGATATTTTATGGTTTAAAAATCTTATAAGGAATTTAATGAAAATTTATTATAACAAATAAGACAAACCATCTCCAAAACCACTTGAATCCACGGCAGGGAGATAATTAATCGGTTTTGAAAGTTTTAGAATAATATGTGAGGAGAAAAATCAAACTACGTCGAAGTTGAGGGAGGTAAAATTAATTTTTTTTTTCTCACAATATGCAAAAGAGGATTTTCTTCCACTCTTCCTTGCAGCGTACTTCGGGCCCATTCTACTCCATTCCACATAATCTGGCCCAAATGCTCCCAACCCACGTCGCTTCACGATCTCGAGTCACGGCTCACGACGAGAACCGAGCGCTTCTCTCCCGTGGCCATGGGCCCCATCACCAGGGAGTCACGCAAAGCGTGCCAAGGAATTTCTTCATGTTACGGGTGATATACGGTGTACGGGTCTACGGTGCAGACCTCCAGAAAAGCACGAAATTGAAAATCCCGACCATCCCCTTCCCAAATTCCCAACCTACCCCGCAAGCCATTGCTCTCTCTCGCCGTCTCGCGTCGTGCAAGTCCAAAGCTCCCACGACTCCACCGCGACCGGGAGAGAGAGAGAGAGACGCCCGCCTCCAGATCGGCCGGCGGGGATGGCGGCGTCGGTGTTTCCGGCGCTGCTGCTGGCCGTGGCGGCGGTGGTGCTGCTCCTACCGGCGGCGGAGGCCGTGTGGCTCGAGCTGCCGCCGTCGGGGACCAAGTGCGTCTCCGAGGAGATCCAGCCCAACGTCGTGGTGCTCGCCGACTACGCGATCATGTACGAGTCCCACCCCAGCTCGCACCCCACCGTCGCCGTCAAGGTACGCGCCCCACGACTCCGTCTCGGATGCCCTTGGCGTGCGGTTTCGTCTCGTTCATTCTCGTGCTTGATCTCGATCTGGGCCGGTGAACTGGCGCGTTCTGGGATCTCGGTGTAGGCGAATCGGGACGCAGCTGAGGTGCTAGATTGCGTTAGCTTTGCGTGCGAATTAAGCCCTGCAGTTTTATTGTTGGCTGATTGAGCTTCTGCGAGTCAAAACTAGCACTTATGAGAGATGGAGGGAGGGAGGAATTATACATGTTCTAGTACCTATACGGGATATTTTCGCTACAAATTCATGTTAAGTAGCTCAGAGTGAATTTTGTATATGAATCTATCGAGAAGGGAAATCTGCAAGTCGGCAGTTCATCATGAATCTGGTCATAGTATCACCTAATTCATGGTTTCGAGACATTAGGGAAATTGATTTATGAGTCAAAACTGCACCTGACCATTGCTTCAGATGGCTCTCTCCCAAGCAACGTGCATGTGCTGTTGCTGGGTTTCCACTCTCTCTTGGGAGTCGAATTCTTATAATACCAGTTACTAGCCCTAATGCAATAGGGGGTGAACATAACACTAAGATGCAACAGATGTTGGATTGTGCTTGCTATTGCGATTGTTTATATACCCGAGTGTTGTGCACATCAGAAGAGTTAATGCATAGTGTTACTAGAGTCTAGACTAAAAAAACTGACTGGAGTCCCACCCTGAACAGTGAACCCTGCTCAAATGCTAACTCCTTTAGAAAACTTCAGATCCATATTGAATTTCACAATCTTCAGAAGACAAGATTTGATGATCGAGGTGACAAGGTGCAGTATAGGTAGCAGCACTTCTTTAGCCATATCTGCCAACTTAAGAACAGATTAACCACAAGTCTGATGCTCATATGTCTTATCTAGTTATCCTATGCTAGCCTTGCATTGGATTTCTGTGATCAGTTTTTTTTTGTTAATCCCACAATGCATTGTAAGGAAAGTTCTGTGTGCTTAGAGAGGGATCTTTTTTCCCCTAATTCTAGTTTTTTAGGAATCACATTGGAATTTAAATGTACAAACGATCGATGTGATTTAGAGTGCCTTAATTTTCACAAGAGTTAAATGCATGAGAGGCCCTTGAACTTGTCACAGGATGTCACTTAGGTCTATGAACTTGGAAAATGCATTTCTGGATACCTAAACTTGCTAAATGATACACCGCAGGTCCATACTTGCCACGCGAACATTTTATCTGACGTGGCAATGCCACGTGGCGGGAAATATGCAGTGAACCCCCTGAAATCTAAATGGAGCTAGACGTGTATGCATCAGTGTTGGACGAAGCAGGGCAACGAGGAAACAGGGGAGCACGAAGCAGGCGAGGAGGCGAAAGGACCCGGCGAGCTAGACGATGTACCTGGCGCGGACGTCCTAGGAGTCGTGGCGGACGCAGTCAAGGTAGAGCAGCAGGCGCAGGCTGCGGCGACAAACAAGGGAATAGAGGGCGTAGGCGAGCGTCTGGATGCAAGTGGCGTGGCGGCTGGCAGCCTGCCCCGCGTCCGCACGAGCCGTGAGCTCTCTCGTGTGTCCGCTATCCAGCCGTGAATCCCCGTGATGTAATCCCTTCATCTTGCCTCGGCCATGGCCACACGCACGAGCTGCTGCTCGCCCTGCCTCGCCTCGTCCCAAGACCGTGCGCCATCATCACCCCGCGCAAGTGGGCGCCCTCGCCGTGCCCTAGGAGCCGGCCTGAGTCCCATCTGTGCCTCAGCCGAGTTTGCCATGGCCAGCTATTTAAGCAGAGCACGTGCGCGCCGCGACCACCTATGCGCCCTTTCAAAATTCGTCCACATCATTGCCTCCCATTCCAATCCCTCGCACACATGAGTGCACCCGGTTGTTAGCTAGCCCCTGGACGAGACCTCGTTGCAAACCATCTTCGGTAAGTGACGAATTTTGGAATCTCGTGGAATCGGCCGCCATGGCCGCCGGAGCCGAATCTCTGCTGTGGCGCTAATTTTTTTCCTCTCTGTTCTATCCAAGACGTGTTTTAGCATCGCCTTAGCGCCCCTACATCACCTTTGCACAGTTTGGCCGGTCTCCTCCTCGTTCACCGGTAACACCCTAGTGCCCGCCATCTGCCTGCTGATGTCGTCGCCGTCATGTGGTTAGTCGTCATGTGACCTCGACGCCCTGCCGCGGGAGGAGCCCTCCGGCGCGTCGCTAGAGTTCCCCTTGTTCCCTACCAACGTCCTCTTCTAGGGCACCCACGACGAGGTCACCAACGCCGGCCTGGCCATGCCCCCGCCGCTCGTCGCCAGCGCTAGCGCCATCGCCACGAGCTCCTCGGCCTCCGAGCGCAGGAAGGAGAACCTGGTCATCGACATCCCGACGCGGCCCGTGGCCCTGAGCACGCCGCCCATGAACTCCCAGCTGCCGGCGAGCCAGATGCCGGGACCGCCGGCGCCGGTGACATCGAGCGGGGGCCCACCGAAGCCGAGTACGCCCACCCGCCTAAGACGCCGAAGACGCCTCCGTCGGCGAACTGATCCAGATCCCCAAACTTGGCTCGGCTTTGGAGGCGAAGGCGAGGTCACGGGCAAGCGGCGACATGGCCAGGGCGAGCGCGGCATGTACAACACTTGGCAAGGCGCCGCAGAGGCAAGGAGGGCAGCGTGTGTCGCTCTGTGGCATTGCGCCGAACAGGTGGCGTGCGTGTCCTGGCGAGGACATAACCCAGATGACCTATTTAGGATATTTCATTTAGATTTCAGGGGGTTCACTGCATATTTTCCCGCCACGTGGCAATGCCACGTCAGATAAAATGCCCGCGTGGCAAGTATGGACTTGCGGTGTATCATTTAGCAAGTTTAGGTATTTAGAAATGCATTTTGCAAGTTCATGGACCTAAGTGACACCCCGTTACCAGTTCAAGGGCCTCTCATGTATTTAACTCTTTTCAGAAAGCAACTTTAGCATGTATGAGTGGGGTCTCTGGTTTGTTTATATTTGCATATGGCAAAAATATTCAGTGCACAATTCTTCCCAGTGGAATCGTGAAGACCCACTAAAAAGACATAATTAGAAGTTTTTTAAAAATTCACAGAAACTCCATACATGTAGATGAGATAGTAACATGCTCGCATGTAACATTTTTATAATCAAATTCAACCTCATTTGTGACTAATGAAATTGACAAATCACAGAGAAAGAAAAGACATACAGACATGTACCCTTTTTGTCTTTTTCTTCGCTCTTTGTCTATGATTTGTCAATTTGATACTAATAAACAAATTGAGTTTGAACTTGAAATTTTATATGCATGCATGTCACCTCATTTATAAGTATAGAGTTTTGGAGAATTTATCAAAACTTGTATGTATGTCTTTTAAGTGGGTAGGTATTCATGATTGCACTGAGAAAGGGACTTCCTGGAATGGTTTCCCTTGCATATTTTATCTTGTAATAATGGAGACATCAGACATGTCCATATTCTTGTTGAACATATCTAGCAATGCGGCTTGTTGAATGCGTCAGAGTTTTTTTTCTTTCCTTTGATATCCTCAATACCCCTAAATGTTATTTATTTATTTATTAGGTTACATCACCCTATGGAAATACTGTACATCATAATGAAAATGCTACAATGGGTCAGTTTGCTTTCACAACTACAGAAGCTGGAAACTACCTTGCATGTTTCTGGATAGACAGTGTGGAGAAAGGATCAGGAACATCTCTAAGTCTTGATTGGAGGATAGGGATTGCTGCAAAGGACTGGGATACTATTGCTAAGAAAGAGAAAATTGAGGTGTGGTAAATACAATCTAATTGAAGTCACTCCAGTAATGCTTTGCTCTTGGTTTCTGACTATTTGTGATCTGGATTCCTTGTTCAGGGCGTAGAATTAGAGCTTAGGAAACTTGAAGCTGCAGTTGAGTCCATCCATCATAACTTGCTGTATCTCAAAGCAAGGTAAGCTGTCTCTTTTTATTTTTTATATGAACTTCTCTGCTCTCCTTTTCAGCAAAAAGAAAGAGTCACTGCATAGAACTCGTTGTCATATTGATCCTATTGCAAGTTTGCAACCTAGTTAGGGAGATTATCTGCCTGGTGGTGCATGGTCTGATGCATTCTTGAATGTTATCGATACAGGGAAGCGGAAATGCGAACAGTGAGCGAGAAAACAAATTCAAGGGTTGCCTGGTTCAGCATCCTGTCACTGGGAGTCTGCGTTGCCGTCTCTGTGCTGCAGTTGTGGCACCTTCAAGGGTTCTTCCAGAAGAAGAAGCTCATTTAAATTCACGTTTTATCAGTGTGTACTTCCCGTGTTAAATACCTTAGGAGGACAGTTTTGTCATATATTTATTTCAAAAGGAAACTCATATGATGGACAAAACAGCTGGTTGATACCTGACTTAAATGGCTAGCAACTTGTACCGTGTGAAATTGAAGTCGCCCTTTCGTCTTGCAGCCTGCTCACTTAGTCGTAAACGATCGTAAATTTAGTATTTTTCTCTCACACCAAACCAGCCAGCAGTAATAATCCACGATCATATCAGCACTAGCCGAACAGGCTCTTGATTTCCTTGCAGATGGTGGGCTCTTGATTTCCTTGCAGATGGTGGCAAATAATCAGTGCTACTTGTGCAATTATTTCATTATCTGCCATACTTGAAATCGAGATTTTTACTCTCTATGTCCCTGTATCAGGTTGTTATAAATAATCAAATAACAATTAGTGTAGAAATTTAGAATTGTGATATCGCTTATCGCGTGCCATCTGCTTATATATCTGCAAAGTTTGTGGTGGCTAGTGCACACTAGAGGACTGAATTTGACAAGTGAACTTGGACCTGTTTCAGGCAAGAAAATGGGAATTTTGTCCTTACGGGGAGTGGGCTTCGCTAGAGTGCCATTCAATTTGTGGACTTCGCCAGAATGCCTTTATGAATATTTCGTATTTTTTCAACTTTGTAAATTTCTGACCCCATCTATTTTACCCGATATGACCGTTTTACCCTGTCTCGTTCCATCTTATCCTCTTGCTCTGCCCCGACGCTCCTCATCATGGCCCCCTGCTCTCCCCCTCCCACGCTCCCCTTCCCCCTTCTCTCTCTCCCTCGCTCCTCGTCATGGCCGCCACGGCTGCCGGCACCGCGCATGCGGCGAGGCGGCGCCCCGGCCACCGCGGCCTGCCCCCTGCTCTCCCCCTCCCACGCGCGGCCTCCTGCATGCGTTCCGCGGGGCCACACGGCGCCACCGAGCTCAGTGGTGGGCGCCCTCCTGCGCACCGGCGCCCGCTACCCCCACCCCGGCACGTGCCTCCCTCCTCTCCATCTTTCTCTCTCTCGCTTCCATGCGGTGGCGCAGCAAACTCGGCACGGGTGCTCCCCAGTGCGGCGGCCTGGCCAGGCCACTGCTGCGGCTGTCCCGGCACGGCGGCTCCTGCACGGATGCCGCCAGGCCCAGCTGCCTTGGCAGGCCCCTCTGGTCGCAGCGGTTGCCGCTACTGCCCGCCGTCGGCTCGTCCCGGCAGTCCCCTGCAGTCCCCTCTGTTCGTGCACATGCCGTCCCTTGCTCCATTCGTGGTGTCTTCCAGGTGAAGCAGTCTCATTTCTCTCCTCTCTGTTCGTCCCATTGCAATCTCCTCTGGTTCCCTCTTCTCATTTGTACTGCAGGTCGACGGATTCATTCCGTTCGTACAAGAAGTCAGGTGCTTCCCTTTTAGTCTCCATCCCTATCTCTCCTTACGTACTGATGCGCCTGGTGACGCGCGGCCTGTCGACGGTGGCCTAGCGCGAACGGGTGGCGGCCGCAAGAGGATAAGGTAGGGGTAAAACGGTCACGTCTGGTAAAATAGATAGGGTCAGAAATTTATAAAGTTAAAAAAACATAAAATGACAAAATAGCGTGAAACACATCTTTCATAAAAGTATTATGACGAAGCCTACAAATTTGATGTAGCGAAGCCCACTCCCCGTAATGGCAAAATTGCCATTTTCTCGAGGCCAGGCCGAGTCAAACCGAACAAACAGTTTGAATGGGGACACTTCGCCGGAAGCTGAGCTCGCAGTCGCAGCGCATCCACCACCACCACACGATGCCGCCGCCTCTCCGCTGTCTCCTGCTCGCCTTCGTCGTCCTCCGCTCCGGCTCCCCCCGTCTCGCCCACCCCTTCACGGCTCTCGAGTCCGACCAGGTCGCCCGCTTCCAGGAATACCTCCGCATCCGAACGGCGCACCCGTCCCCCGACTACGCCGGCGCCGCCGCCTTCCTCCTACCCTACGCCGCTTCGCTCGGTCTCCACACCGCCACGCTCCACTTCACCCCGTGCAAGACCAAGCCGCTGCTCCTCCTCACCTGGCGGGGCTCCGACCCGTCCCTCCCCTCCGCGCTCCTCAACTCCCACATCGATTCCGTGCCCGCGGAGCCCGAGCACTGGGCGCACCCGCCCTTCGCCGCGCACCGCGACCCGGCCACGGGCCGCGTCTACGCGCGCGGCGCGCAGGACGACAAGTGCCTCCCCGTCTAGTGCCTCGAGGCGATCCGGGGCCTCCAGGCGGCCGGGTTCGCGCCCGCCCGCACCGTCCACATCTCGCTGGTCCCCGACGAGGAGATCGGCGGCGCGGATGGGTTCGACAAGTTCTCCCGGTCGGAGGAGTTCCGCGCCCTCAACATCGGGTTCATGCTCGACGAGGGGCAGGCGTCGCCGACGGATGTGTTCAGGGTCTTTTACGCGGATAGACTGGTGTGGAGGCTCATCGTGAAGGCGACAGGGGCGCCAGGGCATGGGTCGAGGATGTTCGACGGCGCCGCCGTGGACAATTTGATGGATTGCGTGGAGACCGTCGCTGGGTTCAGGGATGCGCAGTTCAGGATGGTGAAGTCCGGGGAGAGAGGTCCCGGCGAGGTGGTCTCGGTGAATCCTGTGTACACGAAGGCTGGCATACCAAGCCCCACGGTAAGTATAGCAATGGTTTTATCTAATTTAGCTTGGATACAATAGTACACGATATCAGATTCTAATTTGAAATGGTCTGACGGGCACAAGTGCCCCTGCCGTTACTAAACATTTTTGCAATTTGAATGTTTGTACTTTCCACCAAATAGTGCCATGCCTAACTTTATAGGCTTCTGGAGTAGGCTAGTAAGCAAAAAGTTTACTTCAGTACTTCTGTTTGGTGTTTGAGATTGCTGTTGCAGACTGAAAGTAAATTGTTTCCTATGGCTTAGACATATTTTGATATGTGATTTTGTTTTCTTGAATCCAGGAGAACTAGCATATCATTGTAGTAAATAGGAGAGAGAAAATTCAGTCCTTCTGCTAGTTCGTAGACATACCCACACACATACAGGCCTTTTTTTTTTTTTTTTAAGAGGCACCACAAATTAGCAGGAAACGACCTTGAACATGAAGAAAAACCTTGGTCACAAAGGACCAAGCCGTTTTGCACCTGCCATACACCACAACTGGCACTGCTCTGAATGCTGTGTTTCCGCAACCATTACACAACCAAAATAAATAACGAATTGAAACCCTTCCAGAACTGCCTGGGAACCTGTTGTTGTGCATGCAAACACCAGGCTTATAACATTTACATGTGATTTTACATCTTAGTGATTTTATAGTCATGCTGTGCTGTAGATATACAACAGGTCAACTGCATACCTTAAAACCACCAAGCAAATAAATAACCGGCCTTCCCTAGTTGTTGTATGATGAGTGAAATTTACTCAAACATAATATATTATAGGGTTAAATTACTATACTATAAAATGTTTTTCATTCTTGATCAGAGAGAACATGCAAGCTATGATGTAAAGTTATGCAAATACTCTCTACAACCTACACAATAATGAACATGATAAAGTTGTTAAATAGGTCTTGCAAAAATGAATATAATTGTCAGACAATTTCTAGGACATTATCAATTTGGAAGGCAGTATCTTCCTTTCAGACCTTAATAGTGTATGATATTGAAATTAGCCGCAAACAAATGTGGAATTGTTCTTGACCTCTGCTTCGTTATCCTATTTGATCCTTAGACCATTCTTCTTGTTTTTGGTTCCCTGGTTTTCTAATTGTCCATTTTCATCCCTCTATTTCCTTCTTTGCAAGACTAAATAATATCATGCAATTTTTAGTTATACTCTTATTATTCAAGTATCATTGGATCTGCATCTGTTCATTGCATGCAACAAATAAGGCACATGCGGAAAATGTTGTAATGACAAAATGTGTTTGATTTTGCCTGCTTTCTTTACTAATTGGATAAGTAAGCCTGGATTGACAGTGCAGTGCAAAGAATCCCATATAACTCATATTATCAAATTGGTAGAGGTCAATTTGTCTTACATGTGATTTTGATAAGCAAGCTCAAGGGTATGAACCAATTGAACAAGCTTACCACATTGTATCTTTTGAAGTTTCTTAGACCAAAACCAACAAACAAAATTAAAGGGCAAAGGAAACCATGTCGAGGACGAGGATAATTCTGGTTGAAGTCCCATACTTTTTTCCAAAAATCAGCAACGCGATGTGATTATGTGTTATGAATTTATGATCATCCCATTTGATCGAAAACTATACTTAAACATGCCTATGGAGTAATGATTAATGAACACCACCATCTCAGAATACTGTAACTCTCTCTTTACTCTCTTTTAGTATTTCAATAAATATTATTTTACCAAACGACTACAACACTAATTAATTGGCACTCATAATTTACTCCAAAACATGACACTAAAAAGATCAGCTCTTAATCAGTTATCTGCATTAAGGTAAAACCGTAAAAGAACAAGTCTCCAATTTATTTTATTTTAAGAGAAGTTCTCCAGTTACAGATAGTGGCATGCACCAAATTCAACATTACTGTGCAATTTATTTGTGGCTTCTGTAGTCTCTAAAGACAGATTGTTACAGGGTTTTGTGATGAATATGCAACCTTCAGAAGCAGAGGTTAGTTTTGATCTCCGCCTTCCTCCAACTGAAGATATTGAACAGATCAAACGAAGAGTCAAAGAGGAATGGGCACCAGCTCATAAAAACTTGACCTACCAGGTGAAAAAATTAGTTTCACCGTCATTTCCATAGCTGAAACTAAACCGAGCACTGCATTCCCTGAAATCCCTTGTTGTCATACAGCTAATGCAGAAAGGTCCAGTAACAGATGTGGCTGGGCATCCCATATTTACAGCAACAAATGAGTCAAACCCATGGTGGCCCATATTTGAGAAGGCTATCACCTCAGCGGGTGGAAAGCTATCTAAGCCCGAGATCTTATCTTCAACCACAGATTCACGCTTTGTGAGGCAGCTGGGCATCCCTGCCCTCGGGTTTTCTCCGATGACAAATACTCCAATATTACTACACGACCATAACGAGGTAACTGAAACCAGGCTGCTACCGCTTTCCTTTCCTTCAGCCTGTTCGGCAGGCCGTAAACGATCGTGGATTATTTACTGCTGGCTGGTTTGGTGTGAGAAAAAAATATTGTTCCAGCTTATAATCCACGATCGTATACGAGCAAGCGAACACTTATTCCAGAATGTGATGCTCAAAAATCAATGTTTATTTAAATGCTGCAGTTTCTGGAAGATAAAGTATTCCTGAGGGGCATCGAAGTGTACGAACATGTTATTAGAGCACTAAGCTCGCTCCAAGGCTGATTCGTAAAAGGAAAGTGCTGTTGCATGATGTGTAGCATTGTTGGATTCCCATCTCATTTACTGAATGAAGGTAAGAGCATCGAAGCTATGGACTACAGATTTGTAATAATTGGCTCAGTCACAAACATGCCAAAAGAAACATTCCGAAGCCATCAGGATCTGTAAAATATGGTGATATGGATGATAGGCAAAGATGAAAGAACTGTATGTATGGCGTAGGGGTTGTGAACTGTATATACTGTATTCCAAACCTCCTGTCTCTGTTGATATTTTCTTATTTGGAGGTTGTATCGGTTTCGCCCGTGTGCTGGAGCAAACCGGGTGTTGGAATAATTTCTCCCCACATGGGACACTTTTTTCTTCTCCAAAACGCAAGAGAACTGTGCCCAAGAGAACTGTGCCTTTTTGTTACGCTGTTTCCACGGATGCCAAGCCACCAGTGCTCTGATGTCGCCGTGTGTTGGGGGCAGAGTGGGTGAATGCCGTTCGTTGTGGGAAGACTGAACAGCTGTGTTGTGTAATAAGCTGGTGTTCGGCCTTGTTGCTTGATCTCTCCAATGTGTGTGTCGCAGACGTTCTAAAATAAAAGGTGTGTTCCAGACCAGCGCTGCAGTTGTTAGATCAGGTTTCTGAACATGCAGTCCAAACGATTGTATGGAACACTTCAAACTTCAGAGTGGAAGCGCGGCTTAGTGGTGAGTGCCGTATTGGTTTGCAGCAAGAGCCGACACTGGTCCGAAACAATCAGTTGCCAACGCCTGACGGAAACAGTCGGGGAAATGTTTTTGGGACACTTTCGTCATCGAGAGGACATCAGATGGAGTTCTCAACTAATAGCGGGCATGTTGAGTTGAGGCCTGTCGCCCCAATGCAAGTCGTATCTCTCGTACTACCGTCCATGCCTCGTAAATAAACGACATTGGTGTCAGGAGGACTATTATATCTCTGTGTTCATCTGCGTGATTGATCTACCCATGTCGGCAGCTTTGATTCCTGATGATGCGTAAGCGTAACAGGCACGGCCAAGACTGTTGTACCGTGGCTTTGTGCCACCCTTCTTCTGCCCCCCCACCCCCCATGTGCACTGCCCTCATGCAAAAGCAAATAATCAAAGAGAGTGAATGAATAACTTTACATTCCAATTTTAAGTTGAGCCGCAATTATTAGAGGACATGCTTTTTTTTTTGAGGCGACGACGAGGTTGTGGAATGGAGTTCCACTGCATCATATTCATATGGATGCGGTTGCGTAGTGGGAAAACAGAGCGTGTGCAGGAAAGGTCCAAAGCCACGCTGAAAACTGAACTTCGACGCACAGATCTGTGGGCGTGAGTTGTAACTGGAACCGCGGTTTGAAGCGGACAGCAAGATCGTTCCTTCCTTGGTCAGGGTTCACACCACAGCGGCACAGCCCCAGCTTGTCTTGGCTGACGAGCGCGTCAGACCAGCGTGACAGTCCGGCGCAAAGTGAGACAAGGCTCGTGCATTTTTGGGGCGAATCGAGAGCTCTTTTGTATGGAGAATCAATCGAAACCGATAAAGTGGGATCATGACAAACAACACCAGTACCCTAAGCACATGTACTAGAAAAACTTTTCCCGAAAGAAAAGGAAAAACAAGCCTTTTTGTTTGTTTTTTCGTTTATTCTCCTTTTGACGATAACCTGAAGAAGAACGAACCGTGGCCCTGCTCGTGGCACGAAGCTTCCGGGCATGCTCCTGCCCAGCCCATCCATCCCCTGTCGCGGCCCGATGGCTTCCAGCTCTCCCACACGCTGACGACGGGCCGAAAGATACTGACGCAAGAAGATGGATTAAACTATTCTCGCGCTGCTGTCGATTTCCTCGGCTCTCTTTGACGAACCGAAACGGAGGGAGAAGAAAGAGAGAGTACTCCTGCTGTATCTATCATTGCCTGATTGGTGTGTCATGTCACGAGTCGCATCACGGTATCATCTGCCGAGGTTGATTTCAGCGAGCTAGGCTGTTAAACCGCGTGAGCGTGGGCGAGCCCGAGACGCAACCCGGACCTGGGAGCTGATTTGCTATTATTAATTATATATGCTCCGTCCTTAATGCAGGTGAGCTTTTTTTTCTTAATAACAATTAATAAAATCTGGAGCATGTGGCTGGCTGGCCTGTGCATGCATGACACACCAGTCCCGCCAACATGCATCCACTTGGAAAAGATCCAATCCATGTTCCTGCATGTCATGTGAGCATATATGTAAGGAAGGACAATGAGCGCAAAACGTACAAGCAACGGAGTGCTGTACGTCCTCCCTGCTAACTATCGTCGTCGGCAGGCAGTGGCAGCTCAGTTTGAGGAATTAACACACCATCTTCATTAGAAGTGGTGGTCAATGGCCACGCTCGTTAATTAGCTTCCCTAATCCCTACCCCGGCTAGCTGCAGAACGGAGAGCATGATGAGCGCGCAACGCGGTTTGTGGCGGGGGCGGCCCACCCAATCCAACCCCAACTGCCTCCTTGTCCTCGGCACTGGCAGGCAGTCGATCGCTGCAAGTTGCAGTCCAGTGCAGCTAAGCTCCAGCTGCCTCTGCCCGCGACAGACACCACGGCTTCGTACGATATCAGTCGCTGCCGTGCTGACGCCGTACGCCGCCGCACGTCTAGGCACTTGTTCCTGTCGCCGTCTCATCGCCTACGTACGTCCGGCTGGCGTCCCCACCGCGGCCCCCAAAGTCCGCGAAGCTGCCAGGCCCAATAAATAAAGATAAGCCTCCGACTCCGACGCATGTTACCCCTTCTAGTAATCGTACCAGCATTGTGGTGTGGTGGTACAGTAATCTAGTAGTACTAATCTATGCCGTATGCCCGTAATGCAGTTGGTAGGGTGTGTGTGCCGCGCGCCAAGTGTGAATTCCCACTGCTGCTCATATTCATAATCATGCAGACGCAGCAGCAGCCTCGTCTCGTGCCGCCGTGGGAAAAAGTTGCCACGGCCATGTGGCCGTCATGTCATCGAGAGGCAGGCAGGCACACACATGTCATCTAGTGTGCGCAGTCAACTCGTCGGCAGGTTAGTGTTAAAGTTTCCACTTCCAGCTGGAAACGACCAACAAATTACTACTACACATCACATGTAGGGTTAGGTTCAGTCGCATGCAAGATTAACGAACCAACCAACCAACCAGTATACTTGGCCATGTAGCCCGCGGCGCGAAGGCCTGACATGGAGCCCGCTGTTTTGGCCCGGCCCAAGCCCGGCCCGACCCAACGGCTAGCGGGTCTGGGCTGGCACGGCCCGGAGGAGCAAGCCGTGTCTGGACCTTACCCTAGGCACGTGGGCTGGCATAGCACGGCCCGCTCCTCAACGTGAGGCTCGGTGGCGGCCCGGCCTGCTCGTCTGCCGCAGGCCGCAGCCTCCTCCCCCGCGCAGCCCCACACTCCCACCCCCGAATCATAACTCCCTTCCATTCCCCCTCCCCGCCGCCCGCGCAGTCCCCTCCTCACGCGGCCGCGCCGCACTCACTCCTCTGCGCCAGCAGCGCCGCACTCCGCCCTCCCCCGTGACTTTGCTCCCCCGTCCTCTGCTCGCCGGCAGGTGGCGCCGCCGGCTCCTTCCCTCCTCGTGGCTGCGCCTCGGGTGCGCTGCCGCCGGATCCGGCTCAAGCAGCTGCCTGCCTGCCTCGCTTTCCCCCGCCTCTCTCTCGTCTCTGCGGCCTCCTCCATGCACCGCCGTCGGCCTCGAGCGCGGCAGCCGGCTTCGGGCGACCGGATCTGGCGTCCCGTTGCCTGCTCCGACGGTTGACGCTGCAGATCTGCCTCAAGGCCAGGGCGAGAGCGCCGGCGTCGACTGCCGCCACCGCGCTCCCGTGCTGCCCCTTGCCCCCTACTGCCCTCCTGTTCTTCCCTTTCCTCTCTCTGATACCGCCAACGCGGCCGGCGCCCCTCTCGACCTCGACGCTGTCATCGCCTGCTGAAGCGGGCCTTGGGCTGGCCCGGCCTCCCTGACAGGCCGTGCTTATTGGGTCAGCCTGGCCCGAAAATCGGCCCAGCAAGCCGTGCCTGGGCCATAGGTCAGGCACGGTGCCCGCCTCGGCATGGCCCGGAAGGCACGACGTACCGTGCCGGCCCGAACCCCATCGGGCCGTTCCTGGCACGGGGCCCGTGCCGTGCCGGGCCGGGCCGGCCCGTTGGACATCTATACCAACCAGCCAGCATTCGGCCTGTTCGCTTGTTGGTTTCAGCCAGTCCAAACCAGCCAGCCAACAGTGTTTTTCTCTCACAATAAACCAGCATCAGCCAGCCCAAACCAGCCCAGAAACCAACCAGCGAATAGGCCGATTGTCTGTGTCCAAAGTACTCCACTTACCAGTAGATGAATGGCTAAGCTCCAATTAACTGACTGGATCTACCTGTCACTCTCAAAAGTCACATGCCAGTCACTGACCCAAGTTCGCTCGCAATAATAAGTCCAGCAGCCTATCCAGTGAAATCCAAGCTTGAATCTCAAGCCATTTACCATGTCCGCGGCTGTGAATTGTAAGCCATTTTAGCCGTCAGGATCGGAGTAAAGGTCTCAGGCGAGCATCGCTGACCGATCGAGTTGGGTTTTGCCAATTGGTACGACAGCTGTACGTGCAAGTCGTAGAACATCACGCAAGATCCTCGCTTACCAAAATCCACGGGCTTTGTTTATACTACCACTGACTGCACAGTCACAGAGCACAGTTAACCTGACGGGACGCGGGATGGAATGCAGGATGCTTCCTCGTTCGCCTCTGCATCACTGGCAGCTGTACGGCTGACCCAAGCTGATGTGCTAGTCCTAGCACTATTTGTCCCGTCACGCACACCGTATCGCTCTGATATGAACAGGAAAGGTATTCAAATGTTCAACCACCAAACAAATGCAAAAACTAATGCGCAAGACGCTCACATTCACATTAGCACAGTTGCCGCATGCCATCCTATAAAATCTGGGCATCCATCGCCAAAGTTTCCCCAGGCAGACAGACAAGCAGCAACATCACTCGCTGATCCAGCTGGTACCACACATTCATAGTACACGAAGAACCCTGCGTCGCAAACCATCGCCGTCCGTCGATCGTGTCCAAGGAAACAAGAAACCAAGCAAGCGTCGTCTGGGAAGAACGAAGCCGGAGATCGAGCTACTTTATCAGCCATCATGGTGAAGACGGCGGCGAGCAGCAATGACGCCGCGGCGAGGCACGGCGGCGGTGCCAAGCAGAGGACGTACAAGGGCGTGCGGATGCGGAGCTGGGGCTCGTGGGTGTCGGAGGTGCGGGCGCCGGGCCAGAAGACGCGGATATGGCTCGGATCCCACTCCACCGCCGACGCCGCGGCGCGCGCCTACGACGCCGCGCTGCTCTGCCTCAAGGGCTCGGCGGCCGCGGCCGACCTCAACTTCCCGCTCCGCCTCCCGTTCGACCTGCCACCCGCCGGCGCCATGTCGCCCAAGGCCATCCAGCGCGTCGCCGCCGCCGCCGCCGCGGCCAGCAGCGCCTCCTCCTGCGCCACGCCATTCGCGCCCTGCGCTGACAATAATAATGGCAGCGCCTGTACCGACGGCGACGCCACAGCGGCGTGGAGCAGCAGCTCGCCCGCCAGCGACGATGTCTCATCCCCGGAGTCGACCGTCAGCAGCGAGGGCGAGCTGGCCCACTACGGCGACGTGGTGGACTACAGCTCGCTCGCGGACATCGACGCCTTCTTCCAGTCGCCCAAGTGCATGGACTACGCCCTCATGGACCCCAGCAGCGCCTTCTTCGCGCCGCCGGCGTCGATGGCGACCGACGACGACGCCTGCTGGGAGGACGATGGCGGCATTGCGCTCTGGAACTTCTCCACTCTCGACTGCTGAAGTGGCGTCAGGGAAGGAAGCGGAAGCAATTCAGACATTCAGTTACTGACTAATCGCCGATCAAGTGATCAAAACTGCTGGTTGCTCATCGACGGCAATAAATTCCATATACATATGATAATTTAATTCGATATATGTAAACATTCTTAATAAGCTAATTTTTAAGCATTGTAGGGGCGAGCTCTCATGGATGGAGCTACATGTTTTAAGGTAGCTTCCAACTTCCATGAAGTTAACCTCTTTACTATTGCTTGTTTATGAGTAAAAACAACTTCATTGCCAGTTCAATTGCACAAAGAGAATTGTTCTATTCCCTTTTTGTTAGGGAAACACATAACAAAAGCAAGTTGTCTGGGCTCCTCAGGGTGAGTTGGTGCTCAATGGTTCTGACGAACTCATCCATAACTCCTTCCGAACGTCCAAAATGCTGGATGATTGTTGGCTCGAATGCAGCCCTCGCTGCGAGTGCCCTGACCTTTGGGGTCTGCAGGCTTTTGTCTATACCACTCGTGAGTTCGTGCACCTGAATGTTGTTGATCTCGAAGGACCCTTCATCTTGTATGATCTCTATTAGCTACTTGTCTGAAGGCCCATATAGTGGTATGTAAAATGAATCCAGCATTTCTCTGCTGATCACACCCTGCTAATCAGAAATACAATGGGTGTACTTCACTCAATCACATCGCAGCTACCAGCTAGAGTGCCAGAGATTTGGTCCATGCTTGCAAAAATTCAGTATATGAGGTGTTAAGGAAATATTTTTTTCGTGATCACTAAAACATAACACATATATTTATCACTCATACATGCATGTGTACTTCATTTGAACAATGGCACAACATATATGTTTACTCTAATTATTTCTTAATATATTTTATATTAAAGAAGTGGGTAGTATAGAAACATATATATGCATAGTTTATGACTATTTGACTAATTTTTGTACTATAATATATGTTGGTAATTTATATGTAGATTTTAGTGGATATTTTAGTTTTTCAATAATTGCAGAAGTGGTAATTTATATGTAAATTTAACAGCCTAAATAGATTATCTATCATAATGGTAGGTGGGCAATTATATGTAAATTTTGTGTTACTTTAGGTTATCTTTCATAATGGTACTTGTAGGTATTTAAATACAAATTCATAGGTATTTTATGTTGTTTTTCACAATCACAGAAAGTGGAAAATCCTTAGAAAATAGAATAGATCAAATGAGTATTATAATCTATGGTGATTAGAGTATGTTGAATTGATGGCCAGATGATTCTAATTTTGTGAGGATTTGTATGAATTTTCTAGCATGTCTCGTGAGGATTAATATGAAGGCACCTTCAGGTAACTCTAGTTAGAATATCTAGGATTTTTGGCGACGATGATTAAAACCAACCAATTAAAGGATAGATGTTTCTAATTAGGGATTTGCTATTTAACAGGTGCCTGAAATATCTCTTCTTCTCAGGCAACACAGGACAACCATGGGATTACTAATGCATGTCTTCATCTTTTTTCAATCCTCCTCCTCCTTCAGTTAGTTTTTTTTTTTTAAAAAAAGAGAGTTTTACCTCTGCTTTCAAGGAAGCAAAACCTCCTTCGGTTAGTCGAGGCATGCAGTGCAGCCGCCTGAGATTCAGGCGCCTGTAGTTTAGGAAGTGTGTTCTAATTATTGTGCGAATCTATAATATTCATCCTTTTTCTAGTGTGTCTCGTTAGAATTAACGTGGAGGCTTTGTTGGAGCCTTTAATTAGTAAGAGTCGAATGGTTTGGGAGATCTCGAAAGAAAGGAATCAAAGAGTGTTTTAGCACAAAGTCATCGACCATTTGGCTCTTTGAAAAAATGAAGGATGAAGCTAGAACTTAGGTACTAGTGGGGGCGAAGAAGCTGGCTGCGAATTCTTGCCACCGATGGCTAATCTTCCGGCTATCATTGTTGTAATTAGCTTTTGATTTTGCTTCTTCCCCTGGAGACCTTTCTTCTCTATCAATTGAAATGGACAGTGTGTGTAATTGGACATGTAAAACCCTCGATGTGTACTATGCAAGTATGCATTCAAAAGAAAACTAATTATTAGTTGGTATAAATAAGAAACATAATCAAGTTGAAGAATTTACCGTACCCTTGATGCCATGTCATTTAAAGGAATAAATGCATAATCCCATGGTTGAGTGGATTGGTAGGTAGTGTCACTGGAAGGTCGGCCGCGCATGGAAAGCACCATTTGACCCTTAGGGACCAATTCTTGAGCCCGTGTGTTCAAGAAAATTGTGAAATCCTTTCTGAACTGGTGGCCAAAAGCCTGAACAACGAAGGGCCGCCTTGCTTGCCTGAGACCTTCGTCTTTGTCATACATAGGGATCTTGCTTTCCTTTAGATCCTCGGGTACCTGTTTATTCATCGTGCCTACGTAAATCTCCAGAGATTTACTGAGTACTGCAAGTCAGGGCCTATATAGATTACCTGAGATAGCCAATTCAAGCTATGTGATGACAAAACTAGATTCACGGAATTGCTGGTGAAGAGTCTTTTGTAGAATGATCCAGGTACAATAGCAGTAAAAACATGACCAAAATCCTGTGTGCTTTGCTGGAATGCAAACAACCTCTTTGCAACGTTATTGAAGTCATTATCAGGAAGATCATTCAGCAGCACTGATATCTCTGGTACCATTTCCTTATGATCTGAGCAATGGTGAAAAATCGCGTCAGCTGCAGTTTTAACAAGGGTCAGTGCGTTCGGTCCAGCTGAGCATCCCAAATCAGTGATCACTACGTTTCTGAGGGTGTTGGTATATTTCCACAAGCTTGCGACAGCCTCCTGTATCAAAGGCTTCATCCTGTTTTGCCCTGCATTCTAGGAGCGAAGTGTAGGTTTTGTTCAGATTTTTGAACATTCTAACTGTTCAGGTCTGCTAATAGAAACAAACATTTAATCATATTCATACGCCTACTTCCTTGTGACCTATTTTGAAAAGGGGAGTGCTCTGGGTTACTAAATCCTTATGATTTGGACACACACACAAAAAAACTTTCCAGTTAGGACCTAAAGATGGTACAAAAAAATGAAATTCTGGACCAAATCTTTGTGACCTTCACCACTTAATGTAAAGAACAATACTTAAAGAGCAGATACAAAGCATAGTAATGCTTCTGACTGTTGAGGCATATATGAGTTGGGAGGATACCTGAGTGGTATAATTCCGAGCATAGCTCGCTTCTCCTTCTCCCCTATTCATATGTAGAGATTGCTCAGAGGCCATGGTTCTATGGCAACTCTTGTGCTGATGCAGAAGCTACCACCAGAAGGTTCAGGTCCTAAGATCACAATAAAAAGGCTACGATCTCATAGCCTTGTGTGATTGTCTAGCACTTCAGAAAGTTTTATAACAGTTGGCATGTCAGCGTTGTAAACATGATTAGAATGCATTGTCATTCATATCTTGTACAGGTGTACATATAGCCGGGGTGGCATGCAGCCAACCACACAGGCACAATCAATCAAGGGCAGCCTACCATAAATACATCAGCCTACTATAATTACAGGCACAATCAATTAAGGGCAGCCTACCATAAATACATGAGCCTACTATAATTGCATTGTGCTAACACTCCCCCGCAGTCGGAACGGGAGCACAACGAACGTTCAGGCTGGATCAAAACTCCTGAAACACTGAAACACAGAGGTTGGGAGACCCTTGGTGAAGACGTCGGCGTACTGAGATGTCGTTGGGACATGAAGAACCCAAACTTGGCCAAGGACGACTCGCTCCCGAACAAAATGGAGATCAATCTCAACATGCTTCGTGCGCTGATGCTGGACTGGGTTGGTGGAGAGGTAGACAACACTAATGTTATCACAATAGACCAACGTGGCTCGGCGCGGTGGGTGGCGAAGCTCCATGAGTAACTGACGCAGCCAAGAAGCTTCAGCGACACCATTTGCCACAGCGCGATACTCGGCCTCTACACTCGACCGAGAGACTGTGTGTTGACGCTTAGAGGACCAGGACACCAGATTATCCCCGAGGAACACTGCATAGCCAGAGGTCGATCGGCGAGTGTCGAGGCAGTCGGCCCAGTCAGCATCAGTATAGACAACAAGCTCAGCAGGTGACAAGGGGCGTAGAGTCAAGCCAAGTGACAGAGTGCCCTGTAAGTAGCGTAAGATCCGTTTGAGAGCAGCAAGGTGTGGCTCTCGAGGATCATGCATATAGAGACAGATCTGCTGGACGGCATAGGCAATGTCTGGACGAATGAATGTCAGATACTGGAAAGCACCAGCTAAACTGTGGTAGTGTGTGGAGTTAGCAACTGGAGGACCATCTGCAGACAATTTGGAGTGCAGGTCGACGGGGGTGTTGCAAGTCTTGCAAGCACTCATCCCGGCGCGCTCCAAAATATCCAGAGTATACTATTGCTGAGAGAGGAATAAACCATCGTCACAGTGTGCGATGGAAACACTAAGAAAATGATGAAGCTGGCCCATGTCTGTCATAGCAAACTCACGCTGTAAGGCGGCAATGATATGTTGAAGAAACCCAACTGAGGAGGCAGTGAGAACAATGTCATCAACATATAATAGCAGATAGGCGGTGTCGGAGCCCCGATGATATGTAAACAACAAAGTATCTGACTTGGCCTCAATAAACCCAAGGGAAAGGAGGTGTGTGGCAAACCTGGTATGCCAAGCACAAGGAGCCTGCTTCAGACCATAAAGAGATTTGTTGAGTCGACAGACAAAATCCGGACGGGATGAGTCAACGAAACCGAAAGGTTGGACACAGTAGACTTCTCTGTCAGAGTGCCATGTAAAAACGCATTCTTAACATCAAGCTGATGAATGAGCCAATGCTGAGAGATGGCCAAGGATAGAACCACCTAAATTGTCGCTGGCTTGACCACTGGACTGAAACTTTCATCATAATCAATACCGGGGCGCTGTGTGAAACCCCGTAGAACCCAGCGAGCCTTGTAGCGATCAAGAGAACCATTGGCGAGCAGCTTATGACGATAAATCCACTTGCCGATTACCAGATTGACGCCAGGGGACGAGGAACAAGACTCCAGGTGTCATTGGCGAGAAGTGCATCATACTCAGCTTGCATAGCAGCACACCAATTGGGATCTGACAGAGCATCCCAAACAGAGCGCGGTAAAGGCGACATGGGCACAGCGTGGAGGTTTAGACGATCCACGGGCTGCGCAATGCCAGCCTTGCCATGCGTGCGCATGGAATACACATTGGTGACCGGGGTGATGGAGATCGGCCTAGTGGCAGCAGTGCGGCCGGTGCCGCTAGCAATAACCTGCGCATGAGCGTCAGGGGCAGCAAAACTGGCAGCAATCGGAGGCGTCGTGGAGGATGAGGCGCCAGCGTGGCTGGCAACAGCCTGTGCGGGATGCACAGGGATAGCAGCGCTGGTCGGCTAGGGCAGCACAGTAGAACTGGCCAGTAGTGGCCCAGGCGACTACGACACAGGGGCATGCTCCAGAGCGGCTATAGGACCATGCACGTGCACAGGGCCATGCACCAATGGTGGTGAACCTATAGGTGCGGCTACAGGGCCTCGCATGTGCACAGGGCCATGCACAGCATGCGGCACGACAGCAGCTGACGGTGGAAGACCTGCAAGCACAACACGGGCTCTAGGGAAGGGAGCGGTAAAATCATGTTCATCAACTAAAAAATCCAGGGCGGAGGATGCCATGGGCGTGGTGGACATGGCAGAGAAAGGAAAAAAGATTCATAAAAAATGACATGTCGAGTGTTGAGAATGCGATTGGATTGGAGTTCAAGACACCGATAGCCCTTGTGTTCCGAGGAATACCCAAGGAAAACATATAAAGAGGAACGGGGGGCGAGTTTGTGAGGTGCCGTGGATGACGTGTTGGGATAGCAGACACAGCCAAAAACCCGAAGATGGGCGTAAGAGGGCTGAGTGGAATAAAGAGAGGTGTGAGGGGTCAAAAAAGCGAGGGTTTTAGTGGGGAGCCGGTTCACAAGATATGTCGCAGTGTGAAGGGCCTCAACCTAGTAAACCAGAGGGAGACTCGCCTGAAACAAAAGGGAACGCGGAATGTTATTGATGGTGCGAATAGAACGTTCCGCTTTTCCATTTTGTTGGGATGTATATGGATACGACATGCGGAATGCAACACCGTGGGAGAGGAAGAACGGGCGGGCTTGAGAATTATCGAATTCTCGGCCATTGTCGCATTGGACGCTCTTGATGGTGGTGCCGAACTGCGTGCGAATATGAGCAAAAAAATTAGAAAGAACAGAAAAAGTCTCGGATTTGAGGCGAAGAGGAAAGGTCCACATGTAGTGTGAGTAGTCATCAAGAATAACAAGGTAATACTTATAGCCTGACACACTAACAATAGGAGATGTTCAGAGATAACAGTGTATTAAATCAAAATTATGAACAGCCCGAGAGCTAGAGAAACTGAAAGAAAGACGCACATGACGACCAAGTTGGCACGCATGACATACGTGGTCTAGATCATCCTTATTACAAGAAATAACACTAGAACTAATAAGTTTGGACAGAGCTTCACGCCCAAGATGCCCGAGACGATGATGCCAAAGGGAAGTGGGAGCGGCGAGGAACGCGGTGGCGCTGGTGGAGGTGGGGTAGAACGGGTAGAGGTCGCCAGAGCTATTGCACCTGGCGATCACGTTCCTGGTGTGCAAGTCCTTCACAGAAAGGCCAAAAGGATCAAATTCGATGGAACAATTATTATTGGTGGTAAAACGACGGATAGAAATCAGATTCTTAATAATGTTGGGAGACACCAAAACATCGTTAAGAACAAGATTACGACTCAGGAAAGAAAAAGTGTGTGGTCCAGTGGCAGTGACAGGAAGTAGTGCACTATTTGATGAGGACATCACTCCTTTGGATGTACCAGCTGATCCTCCAACCGTCATGCAAGGTCCAATGACCCGGGCTCGAATGCGTCAACTCAATTTACAGGTGAACTCGTTCTTAAGCGATCCTTTTCGTACTTTTGAGAATAGACTACTACCTAATTATGTTATCTTACTTAGGAACATTGGAGAGGGTCAAGAGGGACTAAGAGGACGTGGAGGAGGTGATGATGACCAGTAAGGACGTCCAACACAAGCCGGAGGCCCAGTCCAACACGAATTCGAGTCTGCCTCGGCCTCCAGGACCAGTCTGCCTTAAACTGGTCGCCTAGGACGCATCCGGACTCCGTTTTCGATGATCCACATATGGATGGAAAGCTAATTTGATAAGGAAGCCAATCCAATTAGTTTCACGTCAAAAGCTGTTCGGAATCAACGGAAATCGTCGAAACAAGTCAGCATCCATAATCTGCCAGGGTGCTGCGACACCGTCTTTTGGTCCGTTGGACCATGTATCGAGTTTGGGCCCATTAGGGGCGCGTCCAGGGGTCTTGCACGACCCTAGAGTCTTCATAAACAGCCGCCGCCCCTCCATTAGGGTTTGGGTTTTGCTTAGATTATTCTGTCAAGAAACAGTTTCGCCGTTCTTCGGTTTATGAGACCCCAACTCATGAGATTAATCTTTCATCTGCAATTTGGTTGCGTTCTTTCTTGTTCTTGCTTGTGTTCTTCGATTCGCAGCAGGGATTAGCCTTCTTGGCGAGGTCAACCAGATTGTGACACGGTTGACAACCAGAGGAGACGTGGTGCTAAGGTTGCAGGGTTTGGGTCTTTGTGATCTGAAACCGGATCGGTGTGTCGCTCTCCGAACAAATCGTTGTTTATCTTGAACCTGACGGAAGATTGGGACCCCGTCTCCATTAAGTGGTAATCAGAGCTAAGGTATACCGTCAGGTTCACTTTTATTCCCTAGTTTGAGTGTTTCGTATTCGTCCCATAATCCAGTGCCATACTCGTTTTTCCTATCCTAGAACCTTCCGCGCCATAGCCTTTGCATATTTCAGTTTCAGAGTCCGTCGTGTTGAGTTTGTGTCCTGGTCGAGGTCTTGTTACTGGTTAGGTCATGTTAGAGTTTAGCTCGTGTGTTTTCCCCCATCGTTTCCATCAAATCTTGGCTGTTGTGACCAATTTTGCACACATTGTTCCCGTTTTGTCCTCTAATTCGGAGCCAATTCTTAAAACTGGTCCAGTTTTCGCATACGAACTCCGTTTTCGACATTCCATATATGCAAATCGATCAGAAAAATTTTTTGGATCTGTCCATCCCCGCACTATCGGGGTTTGGAATTTTTAGATTGCCCAAAAAGTAGTCACAAGATCCTCGTTTCGTGGTCACAAGGTTTTTGTCGATTTTCATCCAGTTTTCTAAAAATTCCACAGGCCACGTCTTACACTTGTTTGAGCTCATATTTTCTATGGTTACTACTTTTGTGCTCCTAAGTAAAGAAAAAATATCAAAAAAATAAAATAAAAAAGTTGAAATTTCCCAAAAAAACAACGACAGCCAAAAAAAAAGAAAAAAAAGAGAGGGGCAAAAGAGGAACAATTTCTAGAGGAGCACATAGAGAAGACCAAAGTGAGCTGTGTTTGCGTGTGCTGTCGGGTTCCTTGTTTGTGTTGCTGTTTTCATCCACCATACTTGTTTTTCTCATACCAATCACCTTGCTATCCACCATACTTTTGTCACAACCTGGTACTTGCAACACTTTAGACCAGCAACGAGAACGAGTACTTTGGACTATAATTTAGTATTACTTTCTATTACTGACTTGTGTGCCAGATATACATATTACTCCTTGTTTGCCTTCTAAGCTCCACAAATTCTTCAGATCAGTACAGACAAAGGGCCTTGCAATCTCGGTACCACTACCTCACAGGTATCACAAACCAGCCGCCGGTTGTACCGCCCACTACTTGCGTTGGTAAGTGCTTGGTAAGAGCTTGGTAAGACGTTTCCACTTGCTGTGAAAAGTGACACCACTACACCCACGTAGTCATTTGGTAGGGATAACTTTCACCTGTTTGTTCCTGTTTTTGTGTTTTCAATGGCAGGAGGTGAACAGACTGCAGATAACAATCCTAAGGGTTTCAGCGAGTGTGTCGGCCAAGAGCAACTACAAGCTGTTGTAGAGGATGCCCAAAAAAGGATGAATGAGGCCGTCAGGAAGGCCGTCACTGACGCACTCATTGAACTCAACATTGGCAATAGCATGGAGAGATTGGACAAGCAAATTTCCACGCTAACCGACAAGGTTACTGAGTTGGAAACCTTTGTGGTGGGCAACAACGACGTTTCCGGCAGCAACACCGATGGTCAAGACACGGTGCATGATGCCGCTAGAAACATAGGTCGAGTAGCTATCCGACAAGAGAGATTATGGCAACGTCTTCGCCGCAACACGACAGGTATGGGTGGTGTCCACCACCACCACCATCAAGGTAATAATCACCGTGTACCCGATGATCCTTATGCTAAAATTAAGTTCACAATACTATCTTTTTCGGGTCATTATGATGCTGAGGGATATCTTGATTGGGAGATGACGGTAGAACAAAAGTTTAGTGCCCACCTTGTACCTGAGCAGAATAGAGTTAGACAAGCTACTAGTGAGTTTAAGGATTTTGCCATTATTTGGTGGAATGGGCTAGCTGCACAAGATGCTTTACCTGGTACATGGGAAGAACTTAAGGTAGCTATGCGTGATCGTTTTGTTCCTCCTTCTTATCATAGAGACTTGCGTAAGAAATTGATGCGTTTAGAACAAGGAGATAAATCTGTACAGGATTACTATGGTGAGCTCCAAAAGGGATTGATGCGCTGTAGTGTTGTAGAGGGAAACGAAGATGCCATTTGTCATTTTTATTCTGGTTTGAGGCGTGACATTCAGGACATTGTTGATTATAAAGAATTTAACACTGTCAACCAGTTGTTTCAGTTTGCTATGCTTGCAGAAAAGGAATTGCAGGGGCGTGAATAGTAGGGCAAGAGCAAGGTCAGCACCAGCACATACACGCCACGCTCGGCACCATCTTCGGGGCTGACCAAGCCAACCACTTTTCGAATGCCTCCACCAGTGAGCAAGCGACCAACAGCCTCTGGAGTTTCCACTACACCTAAGACACCTTCCGCATGACCTTCAGATTCAGGTAAAAATTCTTTGCAGGTGCCTACCAAGAGTTCCTCATCTGTTGCATCGATGGGACGCACTTCAGGTATTCAGTGCCACCGCTGCCATGGCATTGGCCATGTACAGAAGGACTGCCCAAGTCAGCGGGCATATATTGCTACAGAAGATGGTTACATCAGCACCTCTGACATTGAGGATGAAGATGACCAAGATGCAGATAAGGAGGACGGCGAAGTCCTTGGTGACGAGGCCACGGCGTCCTATAGGAGCATTATTGTACAGCGAGTGCTCAGCTCACAAGTCCAGCAACCTGAGAAGCTACAACGCCATAACTTGTTCCAGATTTTCTTCGTCATCAGCGACCATCGAGCTCGTGTCATTATTGATGGAGGTAGCTGCAACAATTTGGTGAGTTCTGATTTGGTCAAGAAGCTTAGCTTGACCACACGCCCACACCCACGTCCATATCATATTCAGTGGCTAAATGATTCTGGTAAAGCAAAGGTAACACAAACTTGCAGAGTTTCATTTTCCATTGGTTCTTATGCTGATTCTGTTGATTATGATGTGGTACCTATGCAAGCTTGTTCACTTTTATTGGGTCATCCTTGGGAACATGATAATGATGCTACACACCATGGTAGAAGTAATAAATACACTTTTGTGCATAAAGGAAAAAAATTACTTTGGTACCTTTGACCCCTGCTCAAATTGTACAAGCTGATAGAGAACGCGCTGCTAGTTTGAATGATGTTCAGTCTGAAAATCAGCAAGTTGCTAATTCTATTTTCCCACCTAAAAAGGATAAGTCTACATCTATTTCTAAGGCTGAGAGGATTAAATTGAAGGGTGGTGTTATGCTTGCAACAAAATGTGACTTTGCTGAAATTTCTGATGATGATATTTGCTATGCTTTGGTATGCAAATGAGCTATGTTTTCACTTGATGATATTGTTAGCTCGGTACCTCCTGCTATCACTAACCTTTTACAGGAGTATGAGGACATTTTTCTAGCTGAGATACCCCCGGGGCTGCCACCTATGAGAGGGATAGAGCATCAAATTGATTTAATTCTGGGAGCGACCTTGCCCAATCGAGCTGCATATCGAACCAATCCTGAGGAGACTAAGGAAATTCAGCGGCAAGTCCAAGACCTTTTGGACCGCGGGTATGTACGTGAAAGCCTTAGTCCTTGTGCCGTTCCTGTACTTTTGGTTCCTAAGAAAAATGGAAGTTGGCGTATGTGTGTTGATTGTAGAGCCATCAATAATATTACTATTCGGTATCGTCATCCTATTCCTAGGCTAGACGACATGCTTGATGAGTTGTGTGGTTCTATAATTTTCACTAAGATTGACTTGCGAAGTGGCTATCACCAGATTAGAATGAAACTTGGAGATGAATGGAAAACTACATTTAAAACTAAATTCGGGTTGTATGAGTGGTTAGTTATGCCTTTTGGTTTGACAAATGCACCTAGCACTTTCATGCGCTTAATGAATGAGGTTTTAAGAGTTTTTATTGGTCATTTTGTGGTAGTTTACTTTGATGATATATTGATTTACAGCAAGTCTTTTGATGAACATATGGATCACTTACGTGCTGTTTTTAATGCCTTACGTGATGCACATTTATTTGGTAACCTTAAGAAGTGCATCTTTTGAAGGGATCGAGTTTCTTTTCTTGGCTATGTTGTAACTCCACAGGGAATTGAGGTGGACGAGATGAAAATTGAAGCCATAAAGAGCTGGCCGGTTCCCCAAACTGTCACACAGGTGAGGAGTTTTCTTGGTCTTGCAGGATTCTACCGCCGCTTCGTCAAAAATTTCAGCACCATTGCTGCCCCATTGCGTGAGTTGATGAAGAAAGGAGTGGTGTTTCATTGGGAGAGAGGCACATGAGGAGTCCTTTGACACTTTGAAGGACAAGCTTACACACGCACCATTGCTGCAACTTCCAAATTTTGGTAAGACTTTTGAGCTAGAATGTGATGCTAGTGGAGTTGGCATTGGTGGTGTTTTGATGCAAGATGGTAAACCTGTTGCTTACTTTAGTGAAAAATTACATGGTCCTGTTCTTAATTATTCCACGTATGATAAAGAATTGTATGCACTTGTCCGTTCTTTAGAGACGTGGCGTCATTATTTGTGGCCTAAATAATTTGTTATTCATTCTGATCATGAATCGCTTAAGTATCTTCGCTCTCAAAATAATCTGAATCATAGGCATACTAAATGGGTTGAATTTATTGAGTCTTTTCCTTATATTATCAAACACAAGAAAGGGAAGGATAATGTGATTGCTGATGCTTGTCTAGAAGATATACATTGCTGTCTCAACTTGATTGCCGGATTTTTGGTCTTCAATCCATTAAAGAACAATATGCGCTTGATCCTGATTTTAAGGATGTGTTGCTTAATTGTAGAGAGGGACGCACATGGAATAAGTTTATGATCAGCGATGGGTTTTTGTTTAGGGCTAACCGCCTATGCATTCCAGTTGGTTCCGTTCGTCTTTTGTTGTTGCAAGAGGCACATGGAGGCGGATTGATGGGACGTTTTGGTGCCAAGAAGACGGAGGAGGTGCTGTCCACACACTTCTTTTGGCCTAGGATGAGGCGTGATGTAGAGCGGTACGTGGCGCGGTGTGCCACATGTCAAAAAGCTAAGTCGCGATTGAACCCACATGGTTTGTATATGCCTCTTCCTGTTCCTTCTACTCCTTGGGTAGATATATCTATAGATTTTGTGTTGGAATTGCCAAGGACTAAGAGGGGGAGGGATAGTATTTTTGTGGTGGTTGATCGTTTTTCTAAGATGGCACATTTTATTCCTTGTCATAAGAGCGACGATGCTATTCATATTGCTGACCTTTTCTTTCAAGAAATTATTCGCTTGCATTGTATGCCTTCTACTATTGTTTCAGATCGTGATGCAAAATTCTTGAGTCATTTTTGGCGCACGTTGTGGAATAAATTGGGGACCAAGCTGCTGTTTTCTACAACATGTCATCCCCAAACTGATGGGCAAACTGAGGTTGTGAATCGAACATTGTCCACCATGTTGAGAGCCATTTTGAAGCGCAATTTGAAGATGTGGGAAGAGTGTTTGCCGCATGTGGAGTTTGCATATAACAGGGCGGAACATTCCACCACCAAGGTAAGTTCTTTTCAGGTAGTGTATGGTTTTAACCCCCATGCTCCTATTGATCTTTTGCCTTTACCTACCACTGAGAGAATACATAGTGATGCTAGAGAGCGTGCTGATTTTATTCGTAAGTTGCATGAAACAACTAAAGCAAATATTGAAAGCATGAATGAAAAGTATAGAATTGCTGATAGTAAAGGTAGAAAAGAGATTAAACTTGAACCGGGTGATTTGGTTTGGTTACATTTAAGAAAAGATAGATTTCCTGAGCTATGTAAGTCTAAATTAATGCCAAGAGCAGCTGGTCCTTATAAGATTATTGAGAAAATAAATGATAATGCATACAAACTTGAGTTGCCACCCGAGTTCGGGGTTAGTCCCACATTTAACATTGCAGATTTGAAACCTTATTTGGGAGAAGAAGATGAGCTTGAGTCGAGGATGACTCCAATTCAAGAGGGGGAGGATGATGAGGACATCACTCCTTTGGATGTACCAGCTGATCCTCCAACCGTCATGCAAGGTCCAATGACCCGGGCTCGAATGCGTCAACTCAATTTACAGGTGAACTCGTTCTTAAGCGATCCTTTTCATACTTTTGAGAATAGACTACTACCTAATGATGTTATCTTACTTAGGAACATTGGAGAGGGTCAAGAGGGACTAAGAGGACGTGGAGGAGGTGATGATGACCAGCAAGGACGTCCAACACAAGCCGGAGGCCCAGTCCAACACGAATTCGAGTCTGCCTCGGCCTCCAGGACCAGTCTGCCTTAAACTGGTCGCCCAGGACGTATCCGGACTCCGTTTTCGATGATCCACATATGGATGGAAAGATAATTTGATAAGGAAGCCAATCCAAGTGGTTTCACGTCAAAAGCTATTCGGAATCAACGGGAATCGTCGAAACAAGTCAGTATCCAGAATCTGCCAGGGTGCTGCGACACCGTCTTTTGGTCCGTTGGACCATGTATCGAGTTTGGGCCCATTAGGGGCGCGTCCAGGGGTCTTGCACGACCCTAGAGTCTTCATAAACAGCCGCCGCCCCTCCATTAGGGTTTGGGTTTTGCTTAGATTATTCTGTCAAGAAACAGTTTCGTCGTTCTTTGGTTTATGAGATCCCAACTCGTGAGATTAATCTTTCATCTGCAATTTGGTTGTGTTCTTTCTTGTTCTTGCTTGTGTTCTTCGATTCGCAGCAGGGATTAGCCTTCTTGGTGAGGTCAACCGGATTGTGACATGGTTGATAACCAGAGGAGACGTGGTGCTAAGGTTGCAGGGTTCGGGTCTTTGTGATCTGAAACCGGATCGGTGTGTCGCTCTCCGAACAAATCGTTGTTTATCTTGAACCTGACGGAAGATCGGGACCCCGTCTCCATTACCATTTCCCACAACGATAGATGAAGGAGTAGATGAAAAAGGTGGGAAAATGGTAGAGAGTTTACCAGCGTCCGCGGTCATGTGGGAACTAGCCCCTGAATCGGCGTACCACTCGGGTGATGGAGCCAGCGGGTGGAGCGTCATGGTGTTGAAGGAGTGCACCAGGGAGTCCTGATGCCATGAGCCCCAAAGTGTAGGATTCCAGGGCGTCGCTGGAGTGACCTGGTGGGCCGGTGAGGGCGCCTTGAAGGCCGGCAGTGCCGGTGGTGGAGGCGCAGCCCCCTGTAGTATGAGCCAGTGCTCCCGAAGGACAGGCCCTACTGAGGAGGCGGAGGGCCGTAGGTACCACCATATGCGCCACCGAAACCACCATACTGAGGAACGGCGGTGAACGCCGGAGGCGCTGGTGGAGGGCGCCCAGACCGATCGTAGGGCCACATCTGTATGGTGCCGGCCCACGGGTGCGCGAAGGATGGGTGCATGCCGCCGTGCACGCCTGGGGGCACACCACTAGGGGGCGCTGATGGGCCGCCGCGTCCGCGACGGCGACCGTTGCGATGGCCACCAGTGGGTGCACCAGGAGGGCGCGCAGGGGGGAACGTCCCCGGGCATGGAGGCGCTGGTGCCTCGGGCACCGCCGGGCGTGGAGTGGCAGCAATGAGAGCGGATGGTGGCGATGGTGGCTGGGCGTCGATCTCCATCTCCTCCAGCAGGAGGTGTGTACGGGCCTCTGCAAACGTCGAGAACGAGCGATGCATCTTGAGGATGGACACCATATGGCAAAACTTGCCACTCAAGCCACGGAGGAGCGTGAGCACCAGCTACCGATCGCCGATGGGGTCGCCGAACTCGGCGAGAGAGGTGGCCATCGACTCGAGACGGCGACAGTAGTCGGTGATGCTCAGGGCGTCTTGGCGGAAGTTGCGAAACTGTGTTTCGAGGAGGAGCGCGCGGGACTCCCGCTGGCAGAGGAATTCATCCTCGAGGTAGCACCAGGCACTGCGAGCGGGTCGCTGCCACATCATCAGGGACTGCTGCAGATCATTGGAGACAGTGCCATAGATCCACGTCAAGATGACGCAATTTGCCTGCACCCATGCCGGGCGCGAGGGGAAGGCCTCATCATTGAGAACGTGGCGAGTCAGGGCATATTTGCCAAGGACGGCGAGGAACATGCCGCGCCACTTGCTGTAGGTGTTCGTGGCATGATCGAGGACGATGGGGATGAGGGCCTTGACATTGACGATGGCAGTGGCCTGTGCCGAAAGGGCCTCGTGGGCGCTCTCGTACGCGTCCAGCGCGGCGGCGTGGAGACGGGCCTCCTCGGCACGGCGTGCTTCTTGACGGCGATCTTCGGCTTCCTTGGCGGCGGCGGCGGCCGCAGCAGCGTCGGCGTCATCCGCCATCGGGAAACCAGTGGGGCAGGTGAGCAGACCAGCGGCGGCACCCGGTGACGAGGTCAACGACGGGGGCCGGCGATCTGGTGGAGGCGCAGGCGATGGGACTAGCGATGCGCCTAGCGACGGTGTCAGCGGCGGGGGCAGCGATCGGATCGGCGGCTGGCGAGGGTTGCGGAAGAGTAGCGGATCGTAATCGCGATTGATACCATGTAAACGTGATTAGAATGCATTGTCATTCATATCTTGTACAAGTGTACATATAGCCGGGGTGGCATGCAGCCAACCACACAGGCAAGATTACAGGCACAATCAATCAAGGACAGCCTACCATAAATACATCAGCTTACTATAATTACAGGCACAATCAATCAAGGGCAGCCTACCATAAATACATCAGCCTACTATAATTACATTGTGCTAACAAGCGTCATTATGTTAAGTGTTAGCTAAAGGCTAACGAGATGATCCAGCAACTGAATATTATTATTTAGATTAGCTAGCTAAATGCAAGTCAGATGATCCACGTCAGCATCACTATTTAACGCTGGGGCTGGACAGAGAGTACATGACTGAGTCATCTCTGTTCCGATTCTAGACTAATACGTCTACCATGTACAGCATGTATAGGAGTCTAATAGAAATACGTATGGCGTGCACAGAAGATATGACCGAGTACAGAAGATATGACCGAGTCTAAAATGAACGAGAATTGAAACACAATGATTCAAAGATCATTGACCTGTACAGAAGATATGAGCGAGTACAGCACGTATAGGAGTCTAATAGAAATAAATCCATATACCAATACAAATACGTCTAACATCCCCACGGTCGCAACGGCAAAAGCACAAACATGAGACTAGAGGGAAACTCAATGAAGAGACCTTTAGCGTGCACAACATTAATGTTGTCATAATAAACCATAGTGGCATGACGAAGAGAACATGTATGATTCATGCAGCAATTGACGAAGTCAGGTTGCTTCAGCAAACTCCATTTGCCACGGCCCAATACTCTACCTTTTAGAGCATCTTCGTTAGATTGACAATCCTCTTTCCCTAAAATATCAGTATAGGAGATTCAGAAAACAAAACTAAAGGGAATAAGGGAGATGCTCTGCAGCACATTGAGAAAACAATCATCCCCTTCCCATCTACTGTCACATGGGACCCATAGGTTAGTGGCTCTCTCTCTCTCTCTTTCTTTTTCCTCTTTCATGGCAAGGAGACGAACGAGCGGCGCGGCAGTAGCCAGCCCGTGCACCCCGCGTGGCAGCGGATAGCCCGCGCACCGTCGGCGGTCAGTGCCTCCACCCTAGGGGACCCACGCGTCAGTATTAGGATGAGGAAGAAAGGGAATTGAGAAAAATTTGTACATGGTCCCCTCTATTTGAGGGATTAAGAGGAGTTTTTGAGGGATTGAGAAAAAAAATATAGAGAAAAAGGATTGAGAAAGGAGAACTGATGGAGCAGTTTTTTTTTATCTCATTCCCCTATATCACAGTTTTTAAGGAAAGGGGAATGTTTTTCTCTCTTTTTTTCTCGAATACGCAGGAGATCTACGTATCATTGCATTATAGAGATAAAAGGACCGGCCCCTTACAAACACCACCATCTCACTCCGGGCCGGGCTGCGAGGGTTGTTTCTTTACATCAAAGAACTTAAACTAAAAGAACTGAGAAAGGGGTGAGGCCTGACCACAAAGAACACCAACTAGCTAAACTAAGAGTACATGAGTAAATTGTTTGAAGATTTGGGCTGGCCCAAATAATAATTCCAATAAATCTCAAAGACCCATTCACACATTGCTACTCTAGGAGGAGTGAAGCTAACTTAAATAGCTGAGTTGTCTTAGAGGAAAGGGAAGAAGCACGTGCTTGCTCGATCGCCGGGCCAGGGCGATGGGCGTGGGTGCACGACGTGCTGGTCTTCTAATGGCAGATCAATTACCTTAATGTTGTGATTACACGGCTGGTTATTACTGTAGGGATCCGCCGTGTTAATTAACCTTGATCTTCCGAAGATGCCATCCACATCTCCACTACATCAAGACACACGATCCAGCTGCATATTAATACCGATATAGTGCCCCAAATCAAGACCACATCTCACAAGAGGTTACAAAAATCAAACAAAATATGAATTTTTTACTATGGTTGGGGGGAATTTCGACGGCTCACGACGAGCGATCCGACGGCTAGGAAGGCATAAAGCGTTGAGAGGCGCTGAGAGGGAGGCGACGGGAGGCGTTAGATGTGTCTATGGTCGGTGAGCCCATATGCATCACAACGCCTCCCATCGCCTCTAAAATTGAGGGGATTAGGACTCCAAATAAAAGAGTGGTAATTCCTTTTTCGTAGTTCTTTTATTTAATCAAGGGTAAAACGGTAAATTCATAATTGTAAAGATAACGTTTTGAGTAGTATAGTTGGAGTGTATGATTTGCCGCTGCCTGGGGGCACGCCGTTGCCTGGGAACCGCGCCGCTGCATGGGGGCGCGCCGTTGGCTGGGTGCCACGCCGCTGCCTGGGTGCAGCGCCGCTGGCCTTGGGGCCGCCATCAACTTGGGGCCAAGGGCACAACGGCCGCCTCAATGAGCGAGGGAGAGGGCAGGGCTGGCGACGCGACGCCGTGCAAGGGCGACGGCTAGAGCGAGGGAGTAGGGCGGCGACAGCGGCTAGGGCGAGGGAGAGAGCGAGGTACGTGCGATTGGGAGACCAGCGAGTTCCAGGGGGTGGGAGGTGGGGGGGGGTGAGAGGGATGTGCGCAATGACCATATTGCCCTTCGATGAATAAAATCAACAAAAATAGCTATTTTGCGGAGGCATTGGGATATGATAGGCAGTGATCCCAACCATTGTAAAAGGTCTCACAAAATATATATTACAAATCTTGACGATTGACGACTATCTTACCATAGTATACCTACGCTAAAAATTACACTCTAACTAGTAATAGACATTCACCTTGCCCAAGGAAGTCACCACCATAGCTTGGACGGCTCCAGCTATTCACTCACTTTGCCGACATCAAAGGGGTGACATGACCGCCAATGTCCTATAGGTACCTTAATGCTATAATTAGGGGTGACATGGCTTGGGAGCAGCGCGGTTGAGCAGAGGCGGGGCAAAGTGCAGGGAAGCGTGGGAGGGCGATGGGGGCCTAGAATCTCGTACCAAGATGTTGTGTCGCCGGTATGGCGGCAACAACGGTAGAGTAGGTGAGGAGCCCCGAATACGAAGATCGTAGTCGCGGTTAGGAGAAGATCGTAGTCGCGGTTAGGATAAGAGCGAGATTTTGCCCCTCTGCTTCCTATTTTTATTAGAGAGGAATAGAGAATAGGCTATGCCTCCATCTGTTGATGCCGAATGGCTTACACGTAGGTCCACGGCCAGCTTCTAAGACACTCCACTAAATTCGAGAAATTTCAATATTTAACCCCGAGTTCGCAAGCCTCTCAGTATTTGACATCGAATTCGCAAGCCTTTCAATATTTAACCCTATGCACGCGAATTGTTTCAATCCAAGGGATTTCTGTGATTTCCTCTCTTTTTCTATTTTCAAATACCTTTTCTCACTCATCAGGACACCGAAAATGACCAAAGTACCCTTGCCTCCTTATCCTATACTGGATCGGACGTTCCTTTCTGGTTCGTGTTTCTTCGTTGGGTTGTCGTGACCGCACGGAACAGCGAGGCCGTTCGTGGCCGCCACTGCCCAACCCCGCCCATTGCCGGTGGCCGCCCGCTGCCGCCTGCCTGGTTCCCCTCCGCCCGCCCAGGCCCCTTCCGCCCGCTTACACCCCTTCCGCCAGCCGCCCTTCCCTGGCCCATCGGCCTAGGGTTTGGGGCAGCGTGCTCGTCCATCGCCGTAGGCCTGGCACCATCGGTCTCCCTATTGGCTCCCCCTTTGTCTTGATGGCTCCTCCTGAGTAAGCCCCCAATCCTAAATCTCTCTTATGAGTTTTGCAGTACCTGTTGATTTTGGGGAGGGGCACAAAATTGATTTTGTCTCATTTATTTTTTGTTGGTACACACGGTAGAGTCGATCCGGATGGCGCATTTAGGTTGTGCATTCAATTTTCTCAGTTCACTGCTAAGTTCAATGATGGTCGCTCTGTTGATGTGCCATGAAAATGTGATGAATGGGTTGTGGATTGTCGATCTTATAATTTGGAGATGCTAGAAAATGACTTGAAAGCTAGGCTCAATTGGGGAAGCGGGCAGCAGCCTGTAATACATGAGTTTGACATGAGTGGTGGTGGAGAAAGAAAATTGCTAAATGATATAGAACTGTCCCTTGCATTTTCTGAAAGGATGGGTGACAAGAAGCTATTCTTGTTTGTTGATGTTGAGGACAAACCCACAGAAGTGTTTTGTAGCTCTGTAACAGAGGCAGCAACAAGCAATGTGGGGCATGATAATGTCACAGGACCAATAGATTCAAGCAAGGAGGCATTTGTTTCTCAGTCTGGAGATTATTCCTCTTGGACAAGATCAAATTGGTGCCGCACTTCCTGTGATGGATGAACATGCAATGTATGAGTTTGTTGGCCTTAGGGCAGAGGATGAGAGGGCTGAGCAAGCTAGGATGGTGGCTGAAATTAATCTTGATGATGTGGACCTACAAGATGCAGAGTTGTTGGTTGATGATCGTATACCTGGTGAGGATTCTGTGTTATATGATAGAGAAGACCCTCCAATGAAAGCTGGAACCATATATGCTAGTATGAATAAATTCAGGGCTGCAGTGCGGCAGCATGCTATAAAGGTACAATTTGAACTTGCAATAGAGAAATCTTGCAAAGATTTGTTCAGAGAGCACTGCAAAGCTGAGGGTTGTCCATGGTCTATTGTAGCAAGGTTGATGCCTGATCAAGTCCAAGTCAGGGTACTAACACTTTTAATATATGTAGTATGCTAACTTAATGTATTATGCAGTATTAGTCCTCATGCATGTATGTTGCGTTACTAACATTTTTGTTTCCATTTAACAGGTTACATTGAATAAAGAAAAGCATTTTTGTTCATCTACTAGAAGAGTGAGGACCAAGATGGCATCATACCATTGGGTAGCAGAGAAGGCAGTCCCCCTTACTAATGAAGGATCCAAACATGGGTGCAAAGAAAATACAAGAAGAGCTAGATATCATTGTTGTGGTAGGAGAACAAATTCATGGGACATGGGAAACCACATGCACATGCTTTGCTTCTAATCACCACACATAGAAATCCTAAGATGGAAGATTACCTTGATCCATACTACTCAGTGTACCATTTTATACTAGCCTATGGTGGTGTGATCAAACCACTACCTGATAAGTCTCAATGGGCAAGTGTGGATCCTGGATTTAAAGTGCTACCACCACTCGATAAGAGAGAGGTTGGAAGACAAAGGAAACTTAGAATACCTAGCTGCACTGAGAACAAGGGAAACAAACCCAGGGGCAAAGGCATGTGGCAAGTGCAGTGCAAAAATTGCTTAGGTCATGGCCATAGGACAACATCCCCAAAGTGTCCTCTCAATGGAACAAAGAAGTGGTAAATGTGTCTGCCTTTTTCCACTTAACTCATATTTTCTTCATATTTTGAACTTATCTCAATTTTACATTTACAGGAAAAGTCAGGCCAAGAAAGGAAAGGCAGGTAGGCCTGCTAGTTCTACCAAAGGTGATGCAGCTCCTAGTCCATCCAAAAGGCAGAAGGTTCATGTGCAAGAAAATTCATTGAATAATAGTCCTAGACCTGTGCAAGAACTAGAAGGCACAAGAGAAATTAGCACTAGTCCCTGGTGTTGGGAACCAATACTAGGGTACCTGAAGAGGAGGAGCTAATGACCATCAACACTGACTCATTCGAGCAGTCAATAGCGTGACTATGGCTCCAACCGACCCCCGGTGTGCAAGCTTCACTTCGCCTGGCCTGTGGGAGAGGGACCGCCTCGCCCGACCTTTTGGGTCTGCGCTCTGCCTCGCCTGACCCTTGGGTCTGTGCTTTGCCTCACCTAGCCTCTGGGGGAGGACTCCGCCTCGCCCGACCCTTAGGCCTGTGCTCTGCCTTGCCTGACCCTTGGGTCTACGCTCCATCTCGCCCGACCTCTAGGGGAAGACTTCGCCTCGCTCGACCCTAAGGTTGCAAGCTCCGCCTCGCCCGACCCTAAGGTCTATGCTCTGCCTTGCCAGACCCCCAAGGCCGCGGCCTCTGCCTCACCCAACCCTTAGGTTTACGCTCCGCCTCGCCCGACCCTTGGGTCTGCTCTCCACCTCACCCGATGCTTGGGTCTGTGCTCTGCCTCATCCAACCATTGGGCCTATGCTCTGCCTTACCTAACCCTTGGGTCTGCGCTCCGCCTCGCCCAGCCTCTGGGGGAGGACTCTGCCTCGCCCGACCCCAAGGTCGTGGGCTCCGCCTCGCCTGACCCTTGGGTCTGTGCTCCACCTCGCTCGACCCCAAGGCCATTGGCTCCACCTCACTCGACCCTCAGGTTTGCACTCCGCCTCGCCCGGCCTCTGGGGGAGGACTCTGCCTCACCCGATAGAGACCCATACCACCAACAACAACTCTAGGTCCAAGCATATGGGCCTAAGTCAAAGCTCTGACACTAGGGAGGAGACCGATATGCCCTGATGTAACCCGTGGCCTTGGCGGGCCATACCAGAGGATTCACACCAAGAATAGTGTCGGGCATACTGGTGCTGTTCTATCTAACCCCGTACGAACATTAACGGGTGCGTCAGTTCACCGCAACGTTAGTCAGGACAGAGTGGAGCGCCATGACCGACATATGACGTCTGCGCATGGCGCTCGTGATGGATAGGACCACGACGTGAAGCCATCCCTATTGACATCTACAGGGTCAGTGGGACCCACATAAAGAAGGACCCGACGATCCTAAAGGCATTCGGTTCTCTCTCTCTCTCTCGTTCTTCTTTTTCCTCCGCTATAACACATGCTTTCCCTTAGCCTATAAAAGGGAAAGCAGGGCATCCCATAAGGGGCATCACAACACATCATATCGATTTAGGCTAGATTCGATCGAACCATCATGAACCCATCAAACCCTGAACATACGGCTGAGTAGCAACTGAGCTCTCTCAGCATCCGTTCACTCCTTTCACCAGAGACTTGGGACTTATTCCTCTCTCGCTTGTTTGTAACCCCTACTATGAACTTTCAGTGCTAGTAACACGAGCAGCAGCAATGAACTGGACGTAGGGACATTCTGCCCGAACCAGTATAAACCTCGTGTTCTCTAAGCACACTGTCGGTGTGAAAAGTGACCAACTAGTAAATATTTGTCGTTTTGTCGTACGTTGTGATAGGATGTGGCCTAGCACTCAATGACATAGGGTTTATAATGGTTCAGGCAATGTGCCCTACGTCCAGTTTGAGTCAGTCAGTGACTTTATTCCTGAGCCCAGGTGCTCGAAGTTTGCTGTGGGGTTACAAACGAGAGGGAGTAAGATGAGGGGTATTAGAGGTCTGATTGGACTTCAGACCGAAGGGCTGAGAGTGATGGGAGCTCCGCTGTGCGCTAAGTGTTCGAACGTCTATTGTTCGTTTGTTGTTCAAATCGATCATCATGTGTTCGAATCATCCTTATAGGGAGAGAGCGCATCCCCATTTATAGAGGAAGCGGACAACTTTACAAGAGAGAGTGTGAGAGAAAGAGAGTGTGTGTGCTACCTAGTCTTGTTGCCCACACCGTCGGGTACAAGACGGTTTGTCGGTGCCCACAACACCGTTGCCGCTCAGATGCATGTGGTAGGCTCCATCGTCTTCTTCTGATATGGCAAATGTCGGTGCCTACCATACTATAGGATAAATATCGGCGCTCACAACATTATTGGTGTTCTGACATGTCTGGAAGGTTATAAAGTACCCTTCTTACATGATCTGACAGTACTGTCCTGTAGGTGCATAGGGTACGATCCTCGGTATCGCGGTTGACTAGAGCGCCCCGCTTGACTTGCTCTGTCCGTTTCCTGGGTCTTCACCGAGCGGGCGTCCCCGGTCGGTTGTTCCCCAGTCGGCTTCGACCGTGCTGGTTGGAGAAGAGCTATAAGCAGAGGTTCGGTGGCCTTCTGGTCGATGAGGCGGGCCAGAGTTGGAAGCGAGCGTTGTTCCTCTCCTTGGCCAGGCCTTCCGGTTGGAGAGGCGGGTTGTAGTCGGAAGCAAGGCCGAAGTCAGAAGCAAGCGCCATTCCTCCTTGGCTAGGCCTTCTGGTCTGAGAGGTGGGCCAGAGTTGGAAGTGAGCGTCGTTCCTCTCCTTGGCCAGGCGTTTTAGTCGGAGAGGCGGGCCAAAGTTGGAAGTGAGCGTTGTTCTCTCCTGCTAGGCCTTTCGGTCGGAGACTGGATCGCCCTTTTGGCCTGTCATTAGGTTTGTGGGCTGGCCTAGGAGTCACGCATCATTTGCAATATTGTCTGCCGGGCTCAGCTTTTGCTGGGAAGCAGGTCTTTGAGGGAGCCCGGGTTTATGAACCCGACAGGAGCCCCCGGGCGATTCGAGTAGAATCGTTTGGGGGATTTTTCATCTTGACGACGGGTGCGCATGAGAGCACCCACGAGTGTAGCCCCCGAGTCCCCAGGTGATTCGGGTAGAATCATCTAGTTTTTTTTGTTTTGTGAGCAGGGGAATTTTTGTTTTGACAGTGGATGCGCGTGAGCACACCCGCGGGTGTAGCCCTCGAGCCTGCGTTTGACTGAAGAGTCGGTTGGAGGCTGAGCATCTTGGTACTCTTTCCTAGGGCCATAGACTGTCATCTGGGGTGTTCGCCCATGTTTGTCCAGCTCGCGACCTGCATGGTCGATTGATTTGCTGAGGCGGTGTCGGGTGACCTAAGCCCCTGAGCCCCATTAGGCTTGGTAGGGGTTGGTCGAGTTCCATGCGTTACCCTATCTATGGTTTCCGTAACCGGAGGGGCTGAGCTAACATTGCTTGCCTCGATGGCTTGAGCGATGCGCTCGGTGAGCTCGCTAATAGGCACGTTCGAGTGGAATCTGGGTCCGTCGTTCGTGACAGGGTCGGCATAGCCCTCATGTGGCATTCCACTGTTCCTTAACCCGCATCCCAACAGATGCATGGGTCATTCCAGAGACCGACCCAGGTGGCCCGCTGGCCTCCCCTCGATGGAGATTATGTGGGCTTAGCTCGAGGTTAGGATCGAATGAGAAGGTTGAGATGACCCTGTCTGCTTCGGAGTAGACTGGGCGAGGGCCACTGGGGCTCATCTATGTTTTTCTCCCCTGGCTCTATTTGACATGAGGCGGCTTCGATCCCTTCATGGGCCAGCCTTTGAACCCCAGTCGGTCGTTGCTCATATTGAATGAGTCAACTACCGCTTTGTGACGCAACCCAAAGCGTTGTGATGCATTAACTGCATATGCGATGCTTTGGATGTATAGGATGAATGAATGAATGCGTGGATGGATGAATGTGTGAATGCATTTATGAGAATGGATGAATGAATGTTTTATGCATTCAAAAAATCAAATGAAGTAAGAGGGGTTCGGTAGAGTTACCTTGATGACTCGAGTGATAGGTTTGAGTTGTCTTTATCGAATATGTCTAAATGGGATCCAAGCTCGTTGTTCATGATGGAGTTAGCATGGCCCACATGGGGCATCCCTCTACTCCTTACCTGTCTCTCGGTGTTTGCCTGAGCCGTCCGATCGACTCAGGAAGCCTGTTGGTCTCCTCTAGGCGGAGATCCCGTTGTTGGGCCCTTCCAAGTCTTGCCTGGGAAGGCAGAGGGCCGCCTACGTGCGGTTCTACCTAGTTTCCCATGCTCGGCATGCGGTAGTGGTGGGCCATGCCCAGGCCACACCCCGTCTATCTAGGCACCATCTCGTCGAGCAAAGCGCATCCCATCAGTTAGGACATGTCCCGCCGCATCCCATCCGCATTGAATGGGGGAAGGGAGAGGGTTTTTTGCCCATATCCTTCACCTTTCCCCAACTGTTGCACCTCCTCTTTAAATAGGGGAAGGGAGAGGGCTTCCATCCCATTCCTTTGCCTATTCCCCATCTGTCGTCTCTCCTCCTTCCTTCTCGCCAAGAGCGTTCATGTGCCACGATGGTTCCTAGGAGAAAAAGGGGAGAGCAAGGGAGAGGAGAAACTCATAGATTTGTTTGTTAATCTGGAGCGCAATGTTGAGCTAGAGGTCATCTAGCGTGAGCGAGTCAGTGCTGGCTGCCTTCGTCGAGAAGGGGGTGCTACCGTTGAAGGAGGTGGCGCACTGGAGGGCTCCTGCGGGGGTGGATTTCCTGTGACCTCGGGCCAGCGAGGTTGTCTCCTTCCTTGCCTTCCATGAGCGTGGGTTAGGATACCCTACGCATTGGTTCTTGCATGGGCTCCTTAATGAGTGGGGCCTAGAGCTACAGCACCTCAACCCGACTGGGGTGCTGCATGTCGCTGGCCTCGTCACCGCCTATGAGGCCTTCCTCGGGATGGAGCTGCACGTGGACTTCTTCTGGTGGATTTTCTCTAGGCGAGCCTTGTCGGAGGGGAAGCCACTCAGGATCACACTGGTGAGGGGCTTCGTGCTATAGAAGAAGCCAAGTGCGTCGGGCGCCTACCCCACATACACCCCCTATGACTCCAATCAGGGGTGGCATGGGGAGTGGTTTTACATTAGGAACCCAATGAAGGCGCCGTTCTCGCCGTTCACCAGAAGGAGGCTAGAGAGTCAAGATAGCTGGTCGTGGGGGCCCACTAGTCGGCAAAACAAGCTGGAGGTAATTAGGGTGGAGCTCCAGAAGCTAGTGTAGCAGGGCCTTGATGGGCTACGGGTGTTCCACACCTTCTTCCGCTGTTGGATTGCCCCACTGGCAGAGAGGACGCGGCCAATGTGGATGTACACCGGCCTGATGGACCCCAACCGCACGTCGTTGGAGGAGTTGGTGAAGGACGGAGTCTGGACCAACTCGATCGGGTGCTACAGCTAAGGGCTAAAGAGACCCTCGAAGGGAAGCCCGAACCTCTTCACGCTTCAAAGCTGTCCAACCTGGTACGTTCTCCTCTCCTTATTTCATGTCCCTTTCGATCCTACTCTTCTGTAATCTTGACTTTGAGTTGTCCATTTCATAGGGACTCGAACGTTACAAGTCCTGGCCACATCTTTCGAAGGGGCCAGAGGGCATGGCTCGGCAAGCTGCCCTGAAGGAGGCCGCGGACACCAAGAAGAAGAGAGCTGAGAAGGCTCGGAGGAAGCACGGAAGGGAGATGGAGATCGCTCGGTGGGTCTAGGCAGGCGAAAGTAGGAGCAATGTGGATGCAAAGCTCGAGTCGGAGGACCCCACGAAGGTGGGGGACGACACGAGTTATTCCAAGGATGGTGGAGGTTGGAGCGTCATCATGACTTTGGTGGAGCATTGCGAGCCTACGGCCGTGTCTGCCAGTGGTGGGCGGGACGCAGAGAGGTGTGGCGACGTTCCTGTGCCAAGGAAGTTGCCCGCGAGCTTGGACGCCATTGGCGAGTGGGAGGCAAAGCGAACACGGTCGCCGCGCCCTTTGGAGGCGTCGCCAGCCTTGTTCCCACCTGCTCTGGGCACGGCGGGGTAGGCCAGTCGGTTGGAGGAGCGAGCTCACACCCGCGCATCATCGGGGCCAGCGCTAACGCGTGACTCATAATGGGGGAAAGCCCCACTAGCTGCTCCGGCCAGCGCGCCTCGAGCCGGCGGTCACGGTGACTCATGGGCCGATCGGTAGCCGGCCGGGTCGGCTCCCCCCTAGTCGAGGTGAGGGGGCGTGGCTCATGACCTACAAGCGGCCCTCATTTGGCGGGCCCATTGCCAGTGGGTCAAGGTTTTAGAGCCCTGTCGCTTGCATCCCGGTAGGCTTTTTCTGTTTCTTTTTCGATCTCAAAGTTGAGTCTTTGGGGTGCGACTGACCTATATTTTTTTGACAGTGGCCAGATGCTGATGGGGTTGAGCATCGCCCCACCTCCCGTGTGGGAGGAGTGGAGGCCCACCTTGCAGCACGTCATGACAAGCGGCGGTGAGAGTAGGGTGGCGGTGATTCATCCTTCCCCTTAGGGGGTGGTGCCTTCCCTGCTGGTCGCAAGTATGGCGGCAGCGGTAGCGGAGGTGATGGTGGTGATCCCGATGCCGATGGCGGAGGTTGGGTCGAAGGTGACCCTTGCGGCCCCTCCCCCAACAGTCATGGCGGAAGAGAGGAAGGAGACCAGGCTCCCTACCTCGCCTGACAGAGGGACACACGGCTCGCCCTCCTGGTCAAAGTTGTTAGGGTCAGGAGGAGACGTGGCCAAGCCAGAGGCAAAGCATCCGCTGGTAGGCCGCGGGGTCAAGGAGGTGGAGACCCCCTCCCCTAGTGGGGTAGTCACCAGGGTGGAGCCATCGGTGCCATCGTAGGAGCTAGCGGTGGTCTGTTCATTGGCCGGGACTTCCAATGGGCCAGGGGCATCCACCAACCTGGTGTGGCCCTACCTCGTTGACCCATGGAAGGTACGGTTCATCCTTCAGGATGAGGAGGAGGTGCAGCTCTAGGACGTACTTGGGGGGAGAGGACTTGCCATGGAGTCTGATCTCACCCATACTAGGGTGAAGCTGGAGGAGGCCCTAGAGCGGGTCAAGGTCATCCAGCAGGCGGTCATGATCGACCTGCCCCAGGTTGCAGAGGTAAGTTTTCTGCATTCGTCCTTGGCTCCTTGGTCTTCCACCGGTTGCTTCAGCACGTTGGCTTCTTGCTTTGCAGGGCTTCGAGGAGATGTCGAGCCGCAAGTCATGTTTCCTTCGGGAGGAGCATGCTTGGGAGGCCGCGATGTCATGGTGGGTTACCAAGCTCGAGCATGAGCTGGAGTCCACCCGCCATGAGTCTCAAGACCGGGCGGGCGAGGCGATGGAGGTGTGGATGGTAGAGCTACTCGTGGTGGAGCGGGCGACCACCACTAAGCGGGGACTTGAGGCGGTGAAGGTCCGCCAGGCAGAGACCGAGGAGACACTCCAGAAGTCCCTGGCAAAGACCTAGGTGGTGCTCTAGAGTTCCCTGGAGCCCCTAGAGTCAGAGCAGAAGGCCTAGTCGGAGGTCGACCAAGAGGTGCTCGTGCTCCGAGGCCTGGTGCTCGGGACAGAGGAGGTGAACGCCCGGCTACGCGAGTAGGTAACTTGGTAGGAGGAAGGACTCTCCATCCTCGAGAACACCCACCTCTATATGTACCTTTTCTACTTTTGGTTGATGTCTTGGTTTTTTTTCTTTAACTTGCTTCTGAGCTTGCCATCCTTCTTCTAGAACTGGGCAGAAAGGTTGGTTCGCTGGAGTAGGACCTAGAGACGGCCAAGGCGATGATTGGTTGGAATGCAGAGGCGCTGGCCAAGTCCCTTGAAGAGTGACATGCTCTCGAGGGGGTGCTCAACCAGCTCCACAACATCACCTAGGTTATCATCTCGGAGGTGTTTGGGTTGGCGCTGAGCACCAGCACGCCCGCCATCCGACTGGCGGAGGTCCCGGACGAAGTTTAGGCGCTCATCACCGATGGGATGTTCTATGGGACGTCAGGGGTGCTGACTTCGGTGGTGATGCACCACCCGAGCCTGGACTTCACCGCCATCTGTAGCAGGTACGCTGACGGCTGGAGCCCGGATGCCATCCATGTGCTTGGGGAGAGCTTGCTGCCACACGCACAGTTGGTGGTGGAGCAAGTCTCCGTGCAATGGGTGATGGAGGCTCATCGTGTGAATGTGGCTGAAGGCGTGGGCCAGGAGAACATCGCCCATCCTGCAAATGAAGTGGAGCCCAGGTCAGAGGCAAACGTCGCCCTGCCTCCGATCGAGCCAAGTGTCGTCCAGCCAGAGAGCAAGCAGCCCCTACCTTCGCCAGTCGCACCGTCAACCAATGCCGCTGGGAGGTCATAGTAGTATTTAGAGTAGAAGTAGTTAGCACATGTAAAGGATAAGTTCATGGGGGAGCCACCTGTGTAGATGTTTTTGTGTGTCCATGAATACAACAACTTTGTTTTTGTGATGAATCACTTCATTCGGGGAAGTTTGTCCCATCCGTTCCTTGTTTTTACCTTAGCATAGCTCTATTTTTATTCTTCCTTTTTTGCACCTGCCCGTTCGTCCCATAGGCTGCAACCTTAAGAGACCGGGCGTGGCCCACGAGGCTTAGCTGCTTGTAACCGTAGGTACTAGCGGGGTGTGATCTGTTGGAATGTTTAAAGCAAAGTTACATAAGGTAATTAAAGGAACGGACTACCCTTTCGTTCGGGTAGAAAAGTATTTACCATAAGATAGTAAAAAAGAGGTGGTATCGCACCCTCATGGAGCCCCCGAGCGACCCAGACTGAAAGTGTTCAGGCCGGGGTGCTTTTGCAGGAGCGAACATTGAATGAAAGAAAACGGTAAGACTAAATTTTTAAGGGAAGAAACGACATAACTGTTCGATGTTCCAAGTGTTGGTGAGAACGTCACCGTTGTCGTCCTTCAGTCAGTAGGCACCCGGTCAGATAACTTTGGTTAGCATATAGGGTCCTTCCCATGGTGGAGAGAGTTTATGATTCTCCTTGGTTGATTGGGTCCTTTGAAGCATGAGATCACCGACCTCGAGGATTCTTCCTCTGATTTTCCTCTCATGGTACCTACAGAGACTCTGCTAATAGCGAGCGGAGTGGATGATGGTCGTCTTGCGGGCCTCCTCAAGCAAGTCGACTATGTCTTGTTGAGCCTCCATGGCTCGGTCGTGGTTGAAGGCCTTTACTCTTGGGGTGCCGTGGTTGAGGTCAGAGGGCAGCACCGCTTTAGCTCTGTAGGCAAGGAAGAAGGGTGTGAACCCTATAGATCAGTTCGGGGTCATTCTCAGGCTCTAGAGGATCGTTGGGACCTCTGCAACCCATCACCCAACGTACTTGTTGAGTCGGTCAAAGATACGTGGCTTAAGTCCTTGGAGGACCATGCCATTGGCACGCTCAACCTAACCATTAGTATGTGGATGTCCGACCGAGGCCTAGCTGATCCTGATGCCGTATCCATCACTATAGTCCAGGAACTTCTTCCCGATGAAGTTAGTTCCATGGTCAGTGATGATACAGTTAGGAACGCCAAACCGATAGATGATGTCGAGGAAGAACTTGATCACCTTTTCTGAGCGGATGTTGGTGATGGGCTTGGCCTCTATCCACTTGGTGAATTTGTCGACTGCTACAAGTAGGTGAGTGAAGCCTCTCGGGCCCTTTTTGAGGGGTCCTACTATGTCGAGGCCCCAGACCACGAATGGCTAGGTGATGGGGATGGTTTGAAGCTCCTGTGCCGGCAAATGGGTTTGCCAAGCGTAGAACTAACATCCTTCACACCTGCGGATGACCTCCTCTGCATCTCGTAGCGTGGTGGGCCAGTAAAAACCTTGGCGAAAGGCTTTTCTGACCAGCGACCTCGGGGCCATGTGATGTCCACGAATTCTGGCATAGACCTCGAGGAGGAGCTGCTTGCCTTGGTCGGTAGGGACGCACCTCATGAGTACTCCCGACGGACTTTGTTTGTAGAGTTCATTACCGATTGTGATGAACGTCTTGGTGCATCGAGCGATTCGTCGTGCTTCAGTCCTTTCTGGTGGGAGAACCTCCTTATGGAGGTAGGCGAGTAGCGATGCTCGCTAGTCGGCTTGATCGAGTGCCAACACGGCGGCGTCGGTGGGCGATGTCGTCATGGAGGCACTGGGATCGGAGCCCCTGAGCATCGAGTCAGCATCGGGGTGTGTCTAGATTGGACCTTCTAGGATGCGGGCAGATGGTTCATGAAGGTCGTTGATGAAGACCCCATCCAAAGATGGAACCCGCCTGGCAGCCAATTTTGCGAGAAAATCGACGGCATCATTGTCCTTTTAGGGGACATGGTGTAGCTCGATCCCCTAGAATTTATCCTCAAGCTTGCGTACCTCCTGGCAATATGCTGCCATGAGGGGACTTTTGCAGGAAGACTCCTTCATGACCTGGTCGACGACCAATTTTGAGTCACCGTGGACGTAGAGTCGCGTAGCGCCAAGCTCGTTGGCGTTGCGCAGTCCATTGATGAGGGCCTCGTATTCCGTGGTATTGTTTGAGGCTGAAAAGTGGAGGCAGATTGCGTAGCAGAGCCTACTCCCATCTAGGGAGATCAGAACCACTCCAGCCCCCGAGCAGGGCGCCATTATGGACCCATCGAAGTACATCGTCCAATACTAGTGGGTGACGTCCGGAGTCGATAGCTGGACCTCCGTCCATTCGGCGACAAAATCCACGAGAGGTTAAGACTTAATAGTGGTATGGGGGATATACCTTGAAGGGACTATGATGCCTAAGAGGGGGGGGGTGAATTAGTTAACTTAAAAAATCTAACTCTAAACTATGGCCTCTTTTTCTTACCCTAGCAAGACCTATGCAATAGATAAACTATCTAGACATGCAACTATGGTTTTGCTAGTGTATTGCTATCTCTACCGCAAACGTAGTAAAGTAATCAATGTAAATGCGAAAGCTAAAGAGCAAGGTAGAGATATGCAAACTCCCATCGATGACTCCGGTATTTTTACCGAGGTATCGAGAAGCGCGCAAGCTTCCCCCTAGTCCTCGTTGGAGCCTCTCGTAAGGAATCCCGCGCAAGGGCCAAGCTCCCAGTCGGGTAACTCCGTGGATAGCCTCGGGCCTTTCCCATGCGCAAGTGGGTCTCCGATGTGCCTCTCAGCAAGCCTCTCCCGGATGCTCCCCGCCGTCTTCACTATCAAGCTTCCGGCCAAAACGCCGCGGGCCTTGTTCCCTCCGGTACACGGTGGCGGCCACACCACAAACGCGGTTGGTGTGATCTCGCAAGACTTCAAGCCCCTCCAATGTACAACACTTGTGCTCGCAAGCATGGGGTGGCAAGAGGTATGCAAACCTCACTAAACACTAGGCAAACACCTAGAGCAAGCGCATAAGCGGTGGTCTAATCAACCTAAGCACTTCGCAAAGCACTTATGCTAATCACCTAATAAAACACTAAGCACTATGCAAGTAGAGATCACTAAAATGGTGTATCAACACCCTTGGTATGTTTCCTCAGCTCCACTTTCCTCAAACGGCCGGTTGGGGGTTGTATTTATAAGCCCCACCGAGAAAGTAGCTGTTGGGGTCGAATTCCCACGAAACTGCTACTGACCGGACGCTGAATCATCCTGACCGGACGCGTCCGGTCGTCCCGACCGTTGTAGCCGCGAATCACCGATCGGACGCTGCCAGCGTTCGATCGCCTGCCACCGGACATGTCCGGTCGCAGTTTCGCGCGCCTAGAACCTCTCTGTACTTGATCGGACGCTGCGTTTCTGCGTCCGGTCGGTTGCCGCCAGCGTCCGGTCCTCGCGTCCGGTCGCCTGTCTGTCGAGCCACCGGTCTAGCGTCCGGTCGCGCTTCCAGCGTCCGGTCACCTCTGCGAGCCCGTTTCTTCGCGATCTTACGTACGGCTTGGTTCCTATCTTCATGCTTGGACTTTGCTTGATATCTTAGGTCTTTTCTTATGCTCCTAAGGTCTTTCTTAAGGTGTTGATCATCGGATCATCACGTCGCCTTCGTCCAAGTCATGTCTTGCACCCTGTTGGACTACAAAACAAATACTTGCAAATTCATTAGTCCAATTTGGTTGTGTTGGTCATCAAACACCAAAATCCAAAGTAAATGGGCTTAGGGTCCATTTTCCTTACAATCTCCCCCTTTTTGGTGATTGATGACAACACGACCAAAGCAAGCAAATAATAGAGATTTTGAAATTTAAAAACTACCTACTTGCTAGGATGCAATGCAAAGGGCAAGGTTATATAATGCTAGAAAAACCTACTCAGATACCAATCGAAGACCATCTTGCCCTTACAAAAAATCCCTATGTGTCATTATGGATTCCTACAAATTTTACCATTACTTAGTCTAATCCATAATCCACTTTCCTCCCTTTCTTGGACCATAACCACTTGTAGATATCAACTTGATGCTTGCCTTTGGTCCTTCAAATTCTCCCCCTTTGGCATCAAACACCGAAAAGGAAGACATTAGTGGCACAAGGGAGGGTCAAATTTCGTGATCCTTTGTGTATAAAATGAAATGGATCACAAAATTTGACTCTCACATTATATAGACTAAGCTCCCCCTAAATGTATGCATACATATGGTAGAAAGCAAAGCATATGCATAAATAGCAATTTATTGCACAAGAGAGTTTAATCTATATAATGCATGGAGAAAGCATATAAATATGAAACGAAAACAACATGATGATGCCAATTAAAGAATGATGCTTAACTCCGGGGACTCCAATTTCCTTACAATGAGACTACTACACATAGGTTTGAAAAATTGATACCATTTGAAAAAGTGTTAGTTTCAAAGCATCCAAGTTGTAGATTAAGCTCCCCCTAAATTTGTGCACGTTGATTTAAGTATCAAAATACCACTTGAAAATGATATTTGGGAGAGATTATCTACAATTTGGACTTTGGCACATATTAGATAGTTAATTATAAAACAAGCTATGTGCCGTGCTCCTAAACAATTTTAAACCATGTAGGTTTGCTCCAAGGGTTGATAAGGAAACCGAGCAAGCCTACCATATGATATACCTATTGAATGCATGACAAAATATTTAAGCATGTAAATGCAAACATTAGGCATAAAAGATAACTAGATGCTTTAAGAGTATACCAATTGAAAGACAAAACCAATTGAAACAAATGCTAATTGAAAGTAATGACATCTAGTTACCTAACATTTGAAGGGGAATTTGGGTCCATAGTATTCACTAACCTACTTGGCAATGACTTTGTCCATCATGATGCACCCCATGTAATGCACCCAAACTTTGCCAAGTCTCCAAATTCCCTGAAGTCTGACGGACTTCTTACTTCACTTTCGGGATCCAAACCTTCTTGGTGCTCTTCATGTTGGAAATGATTTCCTTTGGCACCCAAAAGCGTTTGACCCCATTGTTGGCTTGCTTGTTCACCTTGATGGCCACCACCTTGTCATTTTTCTTCTTCTTCAAGAGATAAGGTGTGGAGGCCTTCTTGTCCACCTTGTTGGTGTAGGTGTTGGAGAGCTTGATTGTTTGCTTTTTCTCCTTCTTCTTTGTTCCTCCCCCATTTCTCACATTGCACTCATAGGACTTGTGGCCTTCTTTGTGGCACACGTAGCAAACCATAGTTTGTCCTTCATCAAGCTTCTTCACTCCCTTGACGGTGTTATCTTGATGAAGTTGGGTTTGCTTCACCTTGCCTTTCACTTGAGTCAAGTCCTTGGTGAGGCGAGCTACTTCTTGCTTGAGTTGCTCATTCTCTTTTGCAACCTCTTGTGTGCATGTATCTACAATCACTTTCTCAACACAAGCTTGGTTGCACAAAGATGAGTCTAAACATAAATCATTACAAGAGGTAGATGCATCCTTTTTAATTATGTCATTTCTTTTAGATGCCTTGGTGGGGGTATTTTTGACGGCCTCAAGATTAGCAACTTTATTTGTTAGCTCATCACAATGTTTACACATAATTTCCATTTTAGCAAGCAAACTTTGATAATCATTTTGTGAGCTAGCTAATTTTTCTTTTAATTTTTCATTTTTCTTTTCAAGTTGCTTATCATTAATTGTGCATGCACTTGTTGTTGCACTAGCCTCAAGTTGCTCAATTTTAGTAGATAGTTCAACATTGAGATTTGCAAAGTTTTCATATTGTTCAAGCAAATTCTTGTATGCTTCTTGTGAACTACCTAGCTCTTCTTTTAAAGTTTTGAGCTTCTTTTGTTGACTAGTGCAAACTTTAGCATATTTAAGATTTTGTTGCACAATTGTATTGTAAGAAGGCAAATCATCATCACTATCACTCTCACTAGAGGATGAGCTTTCGTTACCTCTTGCCATAAGGCACACACGAGAAGAGCTTGATGATGAGTGCTTGTGACCTCGCCTCTTGTGATGGTTTTCTTCTTCACTTGAAGAATCATCCCATGACCTTATTGTTGTGAGGGCTTTGTTCTTGCATGCCTTCTTCTTTGTCTTGGGTGTGGGCTTGTTTGGACAAACTTCCACAAAGTGCCCCAACTCGCCGCATCCATAGCATCCCCTCTTTCTTTGCTCGTTTCTTTGATTAGTGAAAACGAGGTCTTGAATTTGGATGGGCACACCCTTGACATTGAGCCTTACGATCATCTTCTCCACCTTTTTGATAAGTTTGATTGATTCTTCATCAAGGTCAGAGGTGGAGGAGGAAGATTGATCATCATCACTTGATTCTTGTTCATCATCATCATCATCCTCATCTTCTTCTTCTTCACTTGAGGAGCTTGAGCTTGAGCTTGACTCAACTTTCTTGCCCTTCATCTTTTTCTTTTTGCTACAAGCGAGAGCTTTGCCTTTGCTTGATGAAGATGCCTCTCCTTGACCCATCTTACGTGATATTTCAAATGCCACTAGCTTTCCAATGACAATGCCCGGGGTCATGGTGCTCAAGTTCTCCATGTTGTGAAGGATGGTGATGATGCTTGCATATTTCTTTTGTGGTAGAATGGAGATGATCTTCCTCACGATGTCCGCATCATCTAGCTTTAATAATCCGATTGAATGGAGCTCATTGATGATTAGATTCAATCAAGAATACATATCACGAACAAGCTCATCATCATTCATAGTAAAGGAATCATAACTTTGCTTGGCTAGACAATGTTTTTGCTCACAGACATTACTTGTGCCGTCATGGAGCTCTTGGAGTTTTAACAAAATTTCATGTGCCGTATTTAAGGTGAACACTTGGTTAAACACATCCATGCTAAAGGATTCAAATAAGCAATTCTTAGCTCTAGCGTTGAAATGCATTTCTTTTTATCACTCTTTGTGGGGTTTTCGGGATTCTTGATGGGTTTCATCCCGTCACGAGTGACTCTCCATACACCCAAATCAACCGCCTCAAGGTGGCAAGCCATTCTAGCTTTATAGTATGGGAAGTTAGTGCCATCAAATTGTGGAGGCCTAGCAGTATCCATCCCAACCACTCTACAATAGCGTCGGCTCAACGGCGGTTAAGCCAAAGGTCCAAATATGAGCCAACCGGCTCTGATACCAATTGAAGGGACCGTGACGCCTAAGAGGGGGGGGGGTGAATTAGTCAACTTAAAAAATCTAACTCTAAACTATGGCCTCTTTTTCTTACCCTAGCAAAACCTATGCAATAGATAAACTATCTAGATGTGCAACTATGGTTTTGCTAGTGTATTGCTATCTCTACCGCAAACGTAGTAAAGTAATCGATGTAAATGCGGAAGCTAAAGAGCAAGGTAGAGATATGCAAACTCCCGTCGACGACTCCGGTATTTTTACCGAGGTATCGAGAAGCACGCAAGCTTCCCCCTAGTCCTCGTTGGAGCCCCTCGCAAGGAATCCCTCGCAAGGGCCAAGCTCCTGGTCGGGTAACTCCGTGGATAGCCTCAGGCCTTCCCCACGCGCAAGTGGGTCTCCGATGTGCCTCTTGGCAAGCCTCTCCCGGATGCTCCCCGCCGTCTTCACTATCAAGCTTCTGGCTGAAACGCCACGGGCCTTGTTCCCTCCAGTACACGGTGGCGGCCACACCACAAACGCGGTTGGTGTGATCTCGCAAGACTTCAAGCCCCTCCGATGTACAACACTTGTGCTCGCAAGCACGGGGTGGCAAGAGGTATGCAAACCTCACTAAACACTAGGCAAACACCTAGAGCAAGCGCATAAGCGGTGGTCTAATCAACCTAAGCACTTCGCAAAGCACTTATGCTAATCACCTAATAAAACACTAAGCACTATGCAAGTAGAGATCGCTAAAATGGTGTATCAACACCCTTGGTATGTTTCCTCAGCTCCACTTTCCTCAAATGGCTGGTTGGGGGTTGTATTTATAAGCCCCACCGAGAAAGTAGCCGTTGGGGTCGAATTCCCGTGAAACTGCTATTGACCGGACGCTGAATCGTCCTGACCGAACGCGTCTGGTCGTCCCGACCATTGTAGCCGCGAATCACCGATCGGACGCTGCCAGCGTCCGGTCGCAGTTTCACGCGCCTGGAACCTCTTGGTACTCGATCGGACGCTACGTTTCTGTGTCCGGTCGGTTGCTGCCAGCGTCCAGTCCTCGTGTCCGGTCGCCTATCTGCCGAGCCACCGGTCCAGCGTCCGGTCGCGCTTCCAGCGTCCGGTCGCCTCTACGAGCCTGTTTCTTCGCGATCTTGCATACGGCTTGGTTCCTATCTTCATGCTTGGACTTTGCTTGATATCTTGGGTCTTTTCTTGTGCTCCTAAGGTCTTTCTTAAGGTGTTGATCATCGGATCATCACGTCGCCTTCGTCCAAGTCATGTCTTGCACCCTGTTGGACTACAAAACAAATACTTGCAAATTCATTAGTCCAATTTGGTTGTGTTGGTCATCAAACACCAAAATCCAAAGTAAATGGGCTTAGGGTCCATTTTCCTTACATACCTGATGTCGTGGCCCATTAGCTCGAGTGCCCACTTGGAGATTCGTCCTGCGGCATCGCAGTTGCGGATGATGTCTCCGAGCGGGTATGAAGTGATGACCGAGACTTCATGGTCGGTGAAGTACTACAGGAGCTTCTAGGTCGCCATCAGCACGGCGTATAGGAGTTTTTGCACCTGGGGGTACTAGACCTTGGGGTCGGTAAGTACCTCTCCGATGAAGTATATGGGTTGATGGACCTTAAGGTGGTGTCCCGGCTCCTCCCTTTCAATGACTAGGGTGGCGCTCACCACGTGGTTGCTTGCCACGATGTAGAGGAGGAGGGGTTCTCCTCGTTCAGGAGCGACGAGGATTGGGGCCATCATCAGTGACGCTTTGAGGCTCTCCAAAGCCTGCTGTGCTTCCTCAGTCTAGACAAACATGTCTGTCTTTTTGAGTAGCTTGTAGAGAGGCATCCCCCATTCACCGAGCCAGGAGATGAATCGGCTCAGGGTGGCCAAACAGTTGGTGAGCCTCTGTATGCCCTTGATGTTGTGTATAGGGCCCATGTTGGAGATGGCCATGATCTTTTTGGGGTTGGCCTCGATGTCATGTTCGGACATGATGTATCCAAGCAGCTTCCCCTTCGAAACCCCAAAAACACACTTTTCGGGATTCAATTTGATGTTGAACCTTTGGAGGTTCGTGAACGTTGTGGCCAAGTTTGCGATTAGGTCACAAGCTTGAGCCATTTTGACCACTATGTCATCAACATAGACGGCGATCATTGGTTTTGGCCACTCAACTTGGTTAGGCTGATCGAGCGGGTCGATTTGATCGATGAAGCATGGCTGCATGCACCATTGATAGGTGGCGCCAGTGTTCTTTAGACTAAAAGGCATGGTTACATAACAGTATGAACCATATTGAGTGATGAACGAAGTTGCAAGCTGGTTAGACTCTTTCATCATGATCTAGTGATAGCCTGAGTAGGCATCCAGAAAGGAGAGGATCTCGCATCCTGAGGTGGAGTCGACTATCTGGTCTATGCATGGTAGAGGAAAGTGATCCTTTGGACATGCCTTGTTGAGGCCAGTGTAATCAACGCACATTCTCCATTTCATGGTCTTCTTTTTGACAAGAACAGGATTGGTAAGCCAGTCGAAGTGGTATACCTCCTTTATGAATCCGGCTGCCAGGAGTTTGGCGACCTCCTCGCCTATGGCCCTATGCCTCTTGTCATCAAAGCAACACAGACGTTGCTTGGTGGGCTTTGAGCCTAGGACGAGGTGTAGTGTGTGCTCGGTGACCTCCCGTGGTATGCCTGGCATGTCAGAAGGTTTCCATGCAAAGACATAGCGATTGGCGCGTAGAAAGTCAGCGAGCTCACATTCCTATTTGGCCAGGAGTTGGGTCTCGATCTGCACCGTCTTGGTAGGGTCAGTGGGGTCGATCCCTACCGCCTTAGTTTCCTTGAGTGGGCGGAAGGCAGTCAAGGAGGTTGGCTTGTTGCAGTTCGGGACTACTGGGGTCGATAACTCCCCGAGCCATGGGAGCTTAAAAGAGTTGATGATGGCAGTGGTGAGCTCGTAATGCTCGTGGTCGCACATGTAGGCGTGCGAGAAGGTGCTACCCACAGTGATGACGTCGTTCGGTCCTGGCATCTTCAACTTCAGGTAGGTGTAGTTGGGGACCGCCATGAACTTGGCGTAGCATGGCCGCCCCAGGATGGCGTGGAAAGACCCTAGGAAGTCTACCACCTCGAAGGTAAGCACCTCCGAGTAGAAGTTGGCTCGGTCGCCAAACATGACGGGCAGGTCGATCTGCCCGAGCGGGTACGCCTGCACTCCCAGGATCACGCCGTGGAAGGGAGAGCTCATCGGACGGAGCTCCAACCAGGGGATGCGCATGGCATCGAGGGTGTCGACGTAGAGGATGTTGAGGCCACTGCCTCCGTCCATCAACACCTTGGTGAGGCGCTTCTTGCAGATGATGGGGTCGACGATGAGCGGGTAGCGGCCTAGTCAGGCGACGTGGGATGAATGGTCCCTCTGATCAAAAGTGACCGGAGATTCTGACCAACGAAGGAAGGAGGGGACAGCCGTCTCGGCGACGCATGCCTCTCGGTAGCGCACTTTGTGTTGGCACTTGGAGTAGATAGCATCGGATCCCTCGAAGATCATGATGCTTTCCTCAGGGTCAGGAAAGTTGTCCCCATCCTTGCCCGCCACGCCTCCTTTCTTGGCCGCTGCCTCCTTGCCCTTTCCTTCTTTCGACCTACCGGCCTGTCGTAGGAAGCGCTTGAGGAGCTCGTAGTCCTTGTAGAGGTACTTGACGGGGTAAGCATGGTTGGTGCATGGGCTATCCTTGAGCTTGTTGAAGTGGTCAGGCTGGCCCTACTAGGGCTACTTGCCCGCGCGATCAGCTATGGCAACCAACGCGGAGTTGGCCGGTCAGCGCTGATCCTTCTTGTTCTTTTTACTCCTCTATGTGGAGAGGCCCTCGTCTTGATCCTCGTGCTTGGCCTTGCCCTTGTCCTAGCCTCCGTTGAAGGCGTGGTTCGTAGCGACCTCGAGTAGGTCACGGATGGTCTGAGGCTTTAGACAGCCAAGTTTGTGAATCAAAGACTCACATGATGTTCTAGAGAGGAATGCGCTGATGACGTCCTCATCGACAACATCAGGTAGGGAGTTGCACCGCTTCGAGAACCTACGGTATATTTGGCGATGATGGTAGGCGGTCGGAAGCGCTGTGGGAACGGCGCTCTCTGGATGCACCGGCCAAAGGCCCGTGGTCCTGGGCCATCCGGGCTGGGACTCCGGTCGTCGGGTCGGTGACCATGCCTAGGGCACATTTCACTGCTCCCCTTGATGGTCCGACCGAGGCCCGTGTTGCCTGCTCTCACCACCGCCCAATAGACGTCATCATCATGTCGGGCCTGACGCCAGTTGCTGATGATGCTACGAGCATCTCGGTTCGACCCGAGGTGTTCACACACAGGTGGCCGGTGTGGAATGATCGCTGGGTTAGGCCGTGGTGTAGCTGTGCCCTCCTATTCCACGCCTGGTGGCTGTAGTGGCGAGTAGATGGAGCAATTCATCTGGTGCGTCCCTGCTCCCCTGGTTTGGAGAGAGACCGCGAGTCGGTGGCATGACGTGGAGCTTTTCGCCTGTTGAACGGCGGTGGTCTCCACTAGTGCCTAGAGGTTCCAGTGGACCGCCTGTTTCTGTGGGTCGACGGGCTAGGGAAGGCCACACAGAAGCATCGCTGCCACGACGATGTTCTGGCGGATCATTCCCCCCGTTGATGATGTTGCGCTGGACCTGGCGGGCGCAACCTCGGGCGCCGCTCACTGGGTTACGTGCATGGGGTGCATCGTGCTGCACCGAGCGCATCGGTGTAGGTGGCGGCTGGTTTTGCCGCCTTTGTTGTAGCTCCTCGCCGTGCTCCTGTGCACACGCGAGGGCCTCCGAGTGAGGGTCCAGAGGGGTGTGGGTCTGTAGAGACTCCGCTACCACCGACGGCTATCCCGAAGCATCCACCATAGCGCACTCCTAGGATAGTGGGTGGCTGGGTGCCACGACGTCACCGATGCTAGAGCCGTCGCTCTCAACATCTTCATCCATGAGGTTGTGAAAAGAGGCAGGAGCGTAGCTCACCATCCCCACGAATTCAGATGTGAGAGGGGGTGGCGCTAGCATCCTTCGGAGCCTCCAGGGCGTACGCGTCCATGGGGGACAGAGGCCGTAGGGGAACCGGTCGCATGGCGGTTGCGACAAGGACAACGGGGTCCCTCTGGAGAATAGGCAAAAAATAGTAAATAGCGAGTAAATAACAGTATGTACGTTACTCACAGTGGGGTTTGAGCCTAACGTAGGCTCGGTGCGAAACATAGGCGCCTCGTCGTTGAGGTCACTAGGAGTCCTAGAGCCGACGGAGGGCGCCCCTCCAACGGGCGCCGAAACAAGTGCCTTCTCGTGGAGGTGTAGTACGCCGAGCCAGTCGGCGACAAAGCCCAGGCTTCCAAAGAGGAAGGCCTAGGATGGCTCGAAGACGGAACCCACATCCCAACATGTGGGAGTGTGGGAAACTCCAGTGAGCCGAAGCGAGTCATATTGCTTGATCCCACCATGGCGAAGATGGTGGAAAGGTGGGCCATCCGATGACCAAAAGCGTGAACGTACGGCGCCCTCCCCACGGACGGCGCCAACTGTCGATGCGAAAAGTGACCAACTAGTAAATATTTATCGTTTTGCCATACGTTGTGATCGGATGTGGCCTAGCACTCAATGACACAGGGTTTATACTAGTTCAGGCAACGTGCCCTACGTTCAGTTTGAGTCTGTCGGTGACTTTATTCCTAAGCCCAGGTGCTCGAAGTTTGCTGTGGGGTTACAAAAAAAGAGAGAGTAAGATGGGGGTATCAGAGGTCCGATCGGACTCCGGACCGAAGGGCCAAGAGTGACAGAAGCTCCGCTGTGCGCTAAGTGTTCGAACGTCTGTTGTTCGTTTGTTGTTCGAATCGATCATCGTGTGTTCGAATCGTCCTTATTGGGAGAGAGCGCATCCTCCTTTATAGAGGAAGGGGACGGCTTTACAAGAGAGAGTGTGAGAGAAAGAGAGAGTGTGTGCTACCTAGTCTTGTTGCCCACGCCGTCGGGTACAAGACGGTTTGTCGGCGCCCACAACACTGTTGTTGCTCAGATGCATGTGGTAGGCTCCATCGTCTTCTTCTGGTATGGCAAATGTTGGCGCCTATCATACTGTAGATAAATGTCGGCGCCCACAACACTGTTGGTGTTCTGACATGTCTGGAAGGTTATAAAGTACCCTTCTGACATGACCTGACAGTACTGTCCTGCAGGTGCGCAGGGTACGGTCCTCGATATTACGGTTGACTGGAGCGCCCCGCTTTACTTGCTCTATCCATTTGCTAGGTCTTCACCGAGCGGGCATCCTCGGTCGGTTGTTCCCTAGTCGGCTCCGACCACGCTGGTTGGAGAAGAGCTGTAAGCAGAGGTTTGGTGGCCTTTCGGTCGGTGAGGCGGGCCGGGGTCGGAAGCGAGCGCTGTTCCTCCTTGGCCAGGCCTTCCGATCGGAGAGGCGGGCTAGAGTCGGAAGCGAGCGTCGTTCCTCTCCTTGGCCAGGCCTTTCGGTTAGAGAGGCAGGTTGGAGTCGGAAGCGAGGCCAGAGTCGGAAGCGAGCGCCGTTCCTCCTTGGCCAGGCCTTTCGGTCGGAGAGGCGGGCCGGAGTCGGAAGCGAGCGTCGTTCCTCTCCTTGGCCAGGCCTTCCGATCGAAGAGGCGGACCAGAGTCGGAAGTGAGCGCCATTCTCTCCTGCCAGGCCTTCCGGTCGGAGACTGGATCGCCCTTCTGGCTTGTCGTTAGGTTTGTGGGCTGGCCCAGGAGTTGCGCGTCATTCGCAACGTTGTCTGCTGAGCCGAGCTTTTGCTGGGAAGCAGGTCCTTGAGGGACCCCGGGTTTATGAAACCGACACACACCATCCGAGCCATACGCGCAATATTAGAAATTTACTTGTTGGTGGCAACTCGAAACACCGACACGGGCCTGTTACAAGAAGGTGAATTTCTATAAACTGAACATTGACTTGGAACTTGGAACACTATCTATTTTTAGGCTAAACATTTGTCTCATTTTTAGCCAAATGCAATTAACAATGGTGGAATTTGGAGGCATTAATTAGATCACTGCAAGCCCTAGAGCAGTGACTAGAAGGTAAAATGATTCACCTTATTTAACATGTTTGTGCTTATCTTACTTCATATACTGAACCAGTCTTATTTCCTATGGTATTTAGTCAAACTGGAGAAGGGGCGAGTAATACTATGGCCACTCCAAGGAAGAGGCTAGGTCCGAAGAAAAAACTCACTCCAAAGAAGGAAAAGAAGATCGATGTTTGAATATTCCTATAACAACGTTTGGAGACTTTTGTATTGTTCTAAATTCCCAGCCATCAAGATGTTTTTTTTTTGTCTATGTGAACCTATAATCTTAAATTGGCCGGATGATTCTATTGTCTCTATGTAAACCTGTACTCTTTAAATTGCCTACATGGTTGTATTGTCAACTTGAACTATTTACTAAATTGTATGGCTGGTTTTATTGTGTACGCTGAAATTTGATTATAATTTATGCGTTGTTTACATTGATTTGACTAAATATGTTAGATTTGTGTAAAATTTAAGTTCTGGGACTATGTAAACTGTTGGGTGAGCCAGCAGGAAAGATGTTGGGGAGAAAAGTGCGTGAACCGAGAGAAGCGAGGTGTTGGGCGAGCGTCCAGACCACCAGAAAAGAGGAGAGGGTAGTATCGTCATTTCCTGTGGCCTAAACAGTGTAAAGAGGCAGCTGGAAATAAGAAATGAGACAAATCTTTCGTAATCCCTCGAATTGAAACAATTTGCATGCATAGGGTTAAATATTTAAAGGCTTGTGAATTGGATGCCAAATAATGAGAGGCTTGCAAATTCAGGGTTAAATATTAAAATTTCTCACTAAATTCACTCTATCTTATCCCTTAAATCTCTCAAACTTAAACAACTAAGTTCTAGACTTGCCTGTTAGGGCCTGATCAGCCACTGCCTTGGTCGCTGCCTGTTTGCCGCGCCTTGTGAAGGACTTGCCACATGGCAACAACAGAGCCAGCATCAGATCCACCTACCAATTTCCCTTGCTCCCTTCAACCGATCAGCGAGAGGATCAGCAAAGTCAAACCAAATCACCCTTGCTCCTCTGTCTGATTTCGCTCGAGTTGCACGAAGACCAGCAACTTGCCCCAATCGCACCCAAACATTCAGATGGGGACTTGCCAAAATCTGCGATCAAGCTCGTGGATCTCCCGAAACTTTTGAGGAAACGGTGGGAGACCGACTTACCCCGGAAGGGAACGTGGCCAGAGTTCGCAGATCTGTAGGTGAGGGCTCACGTTCGCGGATTTTTGAATCATTTTGTATTGTACTCCTATAGATTACTCTTTCATGTAGTCTAGAATAGGAACAGAGATGACTGTAATCTCTGTCTAGCCCAGCGTTAAGATAATACAATTAGTTTATATAGTGAAGCTGACTGGGATCATCATCTGGCTTGCATTTAGCTAACTTAAACAATGTTATCAGTTGTTTCGTTTGTCGTCTAACTACCTCAAATAATCATGCTGACTTGCGGTTTGCTAGCTACTCAAATAAATTTTGATTTGGTTCTATTAGATTCATTTTTTTAAAAAAAAAGGATGGCTCCCAACTGTTAAAAAACTTTCTGAAGTCCCAAACGATCCCATACATCTATAACATCATAGCCTTTGTATTGTTGATCTTTATTTTTTTTCGAATTAGGGATATTTCCCCATTTCCATTACGAAGAACGGAAATACAACAGAGTTTAAGGCCTGTTCAGAGTAGCAAAAAGAGCAGACAGGTGTCCAGAAAACAACATAAGGCTAAAGCCTAACAGTCCACGCCAGATTACAATCCTGAGACCGATAACTACAGCCAACAAAAGAACCCTGGGCTGAAATGAGAGTGAAAGCTTCCAGGCTCCATCAGCAATCCGGCTCCTGTTCTGCGTCATCTTCATCGGCGGGGTCTGGCAATAGGTTGGATCGAGCCACCGCTTGGTGCTTCTTGGATAGTAGCTGTAGAGCAATCTTGATCATGGTGTCGACGCCTTTTATCAGCATCTCCTTGTCAACTTCTTTCTGAAGACCTGCCCAGAATTTCATAAATCTGCCCAGAATACTCTTTCATGTATTGTTGATCTTTAGCAGCTGCAACATTTGCAATAGTACCATGTCCTCCGGGCAATCTCTGCACATGAATAGGGGAGAGGGAGAAGCGAGCTATGCTCGGAACTCTACCACTCAGGTATCCTCCGAACTCATATGCCTCAACCGTTTGGAATTAACATGCTTTCTACCTGCTCTTTTCTGTGGAATTAATATGCTTTCTACCTGCTCTTTATGTATTGGTCTTGACATTTCACAAATTTGGCTTGTTGTGAAAGTGGTGAAGGTCACAAAGATTTGGTTCACAATTTCATTCTTTGTATCTTTAGGTCCTAACTCCTAACTGGAAAGAGGTTTTTTGTAGGATTTAGTAACCTAGAGTACTCCCCCTTATTCTAAATAGGCCACCACGGGGACTTAGGAGTATGATTAAATTTCTGTTTCAATGCAGCAGAGTTGTACAGTTAGGTTGTTCAAAAATCTGAACAAAATCTACACTTCCCTCATAGAATGCAGGGCAAAACAGGATGAAGCATTTGATACAGGAGGCTATCACAAACTTGTGGAAAAATACAAACACCCACAAAAACGTAGTCATCGCTGATTTGGGATGCTCAGCTGGACCGAACGCACTGACCCTTGTTAAAACTGCAGTTGATGCAACATTTCACCATTGCTCAGATCATAAGAAAATAGTACCGGAGATATCAGTGCTGCTGAATGATCTTCTGGATAATGACTTCAACGACGTCGCAAAGAGGTTGCATGCATTCCAGCAAAGCACACAGGATTTTGGTCCAGTTGTTACCGCTATTGTACCTGGATCATTCTACAAGAAACTCTTCACCAGTAATTCCGTGAATCTAGTTTTATCATCACATAGCTTGAATTGGCTATCTCAGGTAATCTATATAGTCCCTGACTTGCAATACTCTTTGGAGATTTACATAGGCATAATGAAATAACAGGTACCTGAGGATCTAAAGAAAAGCAGGATCCCTGTGTATGACAAAGACGAGGGTCTCAGGAAAGCAAGGCGGGCCTTCGTTGTTCAGGCTTTTAGCCAACAATTCAGAAAGGATTTCACAATTTTCTTGAACACTCGGGCTAAAGAATTGGTCCCTAGTGGTCAAATGGTGCTTTCCATGGTAGGCAGACCTTCCAGTGACACTGCCTACCAATCCGTTCAACCATGGGATTTTTTATTTGTGCCTTTAAATGACATGGCATCAAGGGTACGGTAAATTCTTCTGCCTAACTAAATGTTTCTTGTTTCAGCCAACTCATAAGTTTTCATTTGAATGCATAATACATATTCTGGGTTACGTGTCCAATTACACACATTGTACTCTCGCAAGAAAACTAACACACTTATACATTTCTGATTTAGCAGGGTGTGATCAGTAGAGACATGTTAGATTCATTTTACATTCCACTATATGGGCCTTCAGATAAGGAGTTAATGGAGATCATACAAGATGAAGGGTCTTTCGAGATCAACAATATTGAGGTGCATGAACAAATGAGTGGTGTAGACAAAGGCATGCAGACCCCAAAGATCAGGGCATTCGCAGCCAGGGCTGCATTCGAGCCAACAATCATCCAGCATTTTGGACGTCCGGAAGGAGTTATCGATGAGTTCGTTGGAACCATTGAGCGCCAACTCAGCCACGTTCCAGCTTCTCCTGCAGACAGCTTACTTTTCTTATGTGTTTCCCTAACAAAAAGGGAATAGAATAATGGCGCATATAGTATTCCGTCGTGAATACTAGCATTGCTCACATGTCGGTGCTGTCATGGGTGTGCATCGCCAGGATCACTTGCTGGAAGACAACATAACTCCAAGAGTAAACACAGCAGCATTTGATGAAAGCAAAGAAACGGAGGTGCTGAAAGAATCGACTGGAGCTCTGTGTATTGGGTCAGTTCTAATAGCAACCGTGACATTTGGAGTAACTTTTGCTGTGCCTGTGATCGCAATAATGGAGGCTCACCAATACTTGCTCGAAGGCATGCTTTTGATGCATTCATCTGGTCCAACACATTCGCCTTCGTTTGTTCCACGGTTGCTACCATTTCTCTCATGCGGTCTGGAAACCCTTTTTTGAACCTTTGGAGCCGCAGAACGAACTTAGGCATTGCCTCCTACTTCGTATCCATTTCAATTACATGCTTGGCGAATGTGGTGCTAGCTCCGGTGGCTCAGAACACTGCACATGGCATACCTGTCCTCACTTGTCTTGTACTGCTATATAATCAACTGGAGTTCATTGGGACACGTCTGATTCTCCTAAAACCCTTATGTACGAGGAAGGGGCTAATCCAGGCATGCGTATTTTCAGCACTTACTATCATGGGTGCTATGGTATTACAGTATTGGCCCTTAATATTCATCTTTGATTTGGCCGTGCCAGCAAGCCAGTCTCCAAATATAGAAGCACCAGCACCAGCACCATTGGCTTCAACTTGAAGCAGGCGTCTAGAATATGTGGTCACAGCAGACATGGCATGAATCAGTATCATTCATCCTTATGGATTTGGTTACCTGCATCCCGTACCTGAATAATCAATGTGTCCCATCTATCTGCATTATGATTTTGTAGACACTTTATTGAATCAGAAGAATCGGATGTTTTCCATTGTGCTTACTAATTTCCCCTTTGTTTGTTAGTTGGGAGCTATTACGCTCATAATTAATAATGTAAACAGTGATCAGTGCACTTGCAGAAACAGATGTTTTTGCATGTTCGGATGATATTTGTGATTCGTGGAAAGTCTCAATGAGGCAGGCATTTGAATTTGTAATTTAGATAGCCATGCCGAGCCATTGTGCTCCTGGCGCCCTCTTGCTGCTGCCTGCTGGGTGGTATTAAAAAATATCCAAGCTTTGGCTGCCAATGTGCGATAATTTGCCGATCCAAAGCTTTGAGGCTTTCTATCCATACACTCAACAAAGGTAAGGAAAGTTCCAATAAGGGCATGCAATGCTGACAGGACGGCATCACCGATCAAGCCTGCGACTCTTCTCAAACACGGATCTGTAGTCTGTACCACTGACAAACAGAGTACCAAGCTCTGTTCTTGGAGCTAACCTCTCCCCCCCCCCCCCCCCCCCCCCCCCCCCCCCCCCCCCACACACACACACGTTTTTCATGAACACAGCAGACAAGACTCCACTATATGCTATTGCTATGCATGTCTCTCTGTTGCTTATGCATCTGAATGACACAGCAAAAATCAGACTAGAAATGGAGCCCTGTTCGCTGGTTGGTTTCTGGGTTGGTTTGGGCTGGCTGGTGCTGGTTTATTGTGAGAGAAAAACAATGTTGGCTGGTTGGTTTGGGTTGGTTGAAACCAACAAGCGAACAGGTGAACCACACTACTGATACTCCAAACCTGAAAAGGTGAACAAATATACATACATGAAATAGAAATGCATACTATATTGCTAGATGCTACAACGAGAGGAATCACTAATCATACCACAAAAACTATGCGTATTCGAGGACAATGTGGTGCTATGGAGGCTCAATAAATTCCAATCCAACCAGATTCTGTAATCAGGGATTCAGGGTACAATAACTCACATCAAATTCCAACCAGATTCTGTAATCAGGCTCAATATATTCCATCAGGCCACAAAAACAGACAGTTGCTATGCAAATTTCTAGCAGTGGACCTTACTACTCTTCATCAATAACTCAGTATCAATAAGATGGAAGTTATATGATGAGGGTCATTGCAAACTTTAAGAATCCACAAGGTGTCCATCTTTGTGCAGAACCCGTCACATCATAATCTTCACAATTGTATCATTCATACCATGCATCATGCATCGAGCAGATGCCAGCCATCTACTATTCCCGAGTTGCAGAAATAACACAGTCAGCACTTGATCCCTGAATCTGATGACCTCTTTCAGCTGCACCTTCTTGAATGACAAAATGGTGGAAAATAGGAGTATTCAGTATAAATTGCCTGGGAAATTGAAACTTTGATGAAGATGCAGAAATGTCCACACAAAAAAACGAAGATTCAGAAATGAAATACTCTGATTAATCAGTGCAGATTTAATGCATAATCACGCCCAGACGCAAGGGAAACGCCAAAAGTAGTCTGATGCTACAATAGAAATACTAGTAGTTCAAAGACCGATTTTTTAAAGGCTTTAAGCCTTCGACACATGAAAGGTCAAATTGCGTTAAAGAAAAACACATGAAAGGTCAAACATGTAATCTGTAAAATTGCTTATCAGCTAGACAGCTACTGGGTTTTAAATGTCAGTGCAAGTTACCATAAACTCTGCAACACATCCACAACCAATATAGCTCTAAGCATCTCCTCATTTCTAACATACAAGCTTCAGCACTCAGTATTGCGCTGAGTAAACGAATTGCTTGCAGAAATACCATGAAAATTTTGAATACAGCCATCTCCTTTAGCTGAACTTGTCTGAATAATAGAATTACATAACATACTCGGCAGAAACTGCCTGAGAAATTTGGAACTAGGGAGAAAATGGGTGGATGTACTGTATCAATAATTTTGTATTTCAAACCATCTCCAAAACAATGAAAAAATCAGAAATCAATGCTCTGATGAACAACCTGAATAACTTTAATACTTTACCATGCTTCTTTTAATATTCTTTTCAGATGAAAGGGAAGCTCCAAAATTCTGATGTCACAAGAACTTCACACGACAGAAATCTCACCACACTATATTGAAATAAGTAGCCTATAAATTTGCAAGAATACAGAACAATAAAGCCATATACTAGCAATGAATAAATAAACAGGGTTCTTCAGTTTTGTTGTACATTTTCACAAGTTCTGCACCAGCACACAGGTAACTATATCTATTATCTAAGACCCTGTGTTGTTCTAAGAAATACATGTATATCACTATAAATTACATCTCTAGTCTAGGCCGTCTTGCAAGAATGAACCACAGCTGCTGTGCAGTTGAAGAGTTCATCTTTTTTAGAGTTCCGGAGAGCCAAATAGGACAAGTCTTTATTCCCTTGTACACAAAACTCTCTTTTCTCTATCTTAATTGAAGGGCAGAGCTCCTCCAGACCCGGCCCGCTGGGGTTCGGACCGGCACGGCACGCGGGCTGCTCGGGCCGTGCCGAATCGTGCACCGTGCCTGCTCTACGGCCCAGGCACGGCCCTATGGGCCGGTAGTCGGGCCATGCCGGCCCGTTGAACACGGCCAATTCTGCGGGCCGTGCCAGCCCACAGCCCAGTCCCCTTAAATCACCTCAAAAAATTCATCTCATACAACACTTAGCAAATATGACATTCTCAATCAGATCACAAGCACAGATTATAAGTTCTAAGTTCACATATTACAGCTTCTAAGTTCACATTCACAGATCACTTACCAAATTTCACATTCACGAATCAAAACTGAACTCAACTCCAAATGACCAAATCCAACAAAACAAAAGACACAAGAGAGACAATTAAGATAACTGAGTTATTTGTGCAATGCTGCCTCATTAAAAACCTTTCTAGGTAAAACTCAACCTTGTGAGAAACCCTAGAAAGGGAAAAAAGAGTGCAGCACAGCTCTTAATTAAGTCTTAAATAAGTTCAAAGGTCCCAAGTCTCACATAAAACAGATATAGATTACAGTTACAGATCACACTCCCAAGTCTCAAGTCTCAAGTCTCAACTCTCGAGATGTACCAGCAGCAGCACCTCCAGATGTACCAGCAGCACCCCTAGTCTCAACCAGCAGCACCCCTAGATGTACCAGCAGTAGCACCCCCAGATGTACCAGCAGCAGCACCCCCAGATGCACCAGCAGCAACACCCACAGATGTACCAACTTCATCTTCATCGAGATATAAATTTTTGAAGGAATCATCCAACTCTTGGTTGTCAACAGCATGTTGTAACCTTCTTTCTCCTAACTCCCAATCCTTTATGCAAGTCAGCATCTCCACAGTTTCAGGCAACAAACGTCATCGCCGCTCCTCAATGATCCTTCCTGCTAAGCTGAAACATGATTCTAAAGAGACAGTAGAAACAGGAACTGACATAATATCTCTAGCCATGATAGATAGGATTAGATATGTTAGTTTGTGGTCACGCCACCAGAGAAGTAAATCAAAATCATCCTCATATGCAGTGACATTGTCACTGTCAACATAAACTGTGAGCTCACACATAACAGAACCAGATGTAGATGAAGTGGGGGCAGAGGCAGGGGAAGGACCAACAACACTAGATCTAGGGCCGCCAAAGATCCTTCTCCATGCCTGTTTTCTTTTACATGTATGGCTTGCAGGCTGTGTAGCCCTTTGAGACCTAGCTGTACCAAACTTTCTCTCATATTTGTTAAACAACTTGTAAATTTCAGTTCTCACATCAGCATAATATAAATTGTAATCACAACCAGTGTACTCTTTAAGTAATTGCAGAACATTAAATAGACCTCTCATCTTAACTCTAGGATTAAGAATGAATGCAAATGAATATAACAGAGGTATATCCTGCCAGTATTTAAGGAATTTAAGCTTCATAGGATATACAATAGACATTAGATTTTGATTTTTTTCACTTGCATGCAAATGTGAACCAATATCAAGAAGATGGTGCAGAATAAGTGGACTAGTTGGATAATAAACATCAGAAAGAACAACAGTGCTTTCATAAAATATTTCTAGGAACTCTAATATCTTCTCAGCTACATGCCAATGCCTTGCAGACAACAATTGTGACCCATAATTGGCATTAATGAACATAGAAAAAATATCCTAATATGA